>NC_133658.1:188669843-188810468 GCF_037893015.1 Macrotis lagotis | reverse complement strand
AAAAAAAGAGCTATTCCCCAACTGACATATGGTCAAAGGATATGCAAAGGCAATTTACAGATGAGGAGATCATAGCCATATGAAAAATTGCTCTAGAGAAATGCAAATTAAAGCTTCTCTAAGGTACCACCTCACAACTCTCAGACTGGCCAATAGGACCAGAAAGGATAATGATCATTGTTGGAAGGGTTGTGGGAAATCTGGGACACTTACACTGCTGGTGGAGCTGTGAACTCATCCAACCTTTCTGGAGAGAAATTTGGAACTACACCCACAGGGCAACAAAAATGTGCATACCTTTTGATCCAGCAATACCACTACTGGGTCTTTACCCTGAAGAGATGATGAAAAAAGGGTAAAAACATCACTTGTACAAAAATATTTATAGCAGCCCTGTTTGTGGTGGCAAAGAATTGGAAATCAAGTAAATGTCCTTCAATTGGGGAATGGCTTAGCAAACTGTGGTATATGTATGTCATGGAACACTATTGTCCTATTAGAAACCAGGAGGGATGGGAATTCAGGGAAGCCTGGAGGGATTTGCATGAACTGATGCTGAGTGAGATGAGCAGAACCAGAAAAACACTGTACACCCTAACAGCAATATGGGGACGATGATCAACCTTAATGGACTTGCTCATTCCAACATTGCAACAATCAGGGGCAATTCTGGGCTGTCTGCAATGGAGTGCCATCTGTATCCAGATAAAAAGCTGTGAAGTTTGAACAAAGTTCAAGGACTATTCCCTTTAATTTAGGAAACGAAACCAGGTATCTTATTGTCTGATCTTGTTAATTCTTACACTTTTTGTTTCTTCCTTAAGGATATGATTTCTCTCTCATGACACTCAATTTGGATCAATGTACAACATGGAAACAAAGTAAAGACTGACAGATTGCTTTCCGTGGGGGGGGGGGGGGGGGGGGGGAGAGTAAGATGGGGGGGAAATTGTAGGACTGAAATAAACTTTAATAAAAATATATAAATAAATTTGAAAAAAAGAACATGAACCGATGCTGTATGAAGCGAGCAGAACCAGGAAAATATCATATACATTAACTGCAACATTGTGAGATGATCAGCTACGATGTACACAGCTCCTTTCATCAGTTCAGTGATCAAGGACAATCCTGAGACCTGTTATGAAGGATGGCATCTACATCTATAGAAAAAACTGAACCTGAACACAGAGCAAAGTATACAAAGTTCATTTTTTAAAACTTCTTTTAAGTTTTCTCTTTCTTTCTCAAGGTTTCCTGCCCTTGGTTGTAATTCTTTTTTCACAACTTGACTATTGTGGAAATATATTGAACAGTACTGCACATATATAATCTATATCTGATTGTTTGCTGCCATGAGGAAGGGAGGGAAGGGAAGGTGGTAAAAACATGGGGAACTCAAAAGCTTACAAAAAGATGAGTTTTGAAAACTATCTTTGCACATAATTGGAAAAAAGATAAAATAAAAATTAGAAAAAATTCTTGTCCAGCTAAAGGTCAATAAAAAATTCCTACAAATAAAATGAATATGTTTTAAAAAGAGCAAAAATATTGTCTCACGACAATATGACTCAACACTATACTGAACAAACTACCACAGGGATTTTTTTTTTTTACAGGGCAAGATATAACAAAATTTATTTTAAAAGAACAAGGTAAGGGGCGGCTAGGTGGCACAGTGGATGGAGCACCGGCCCTGGAGTCAGGAGGACCTGAGTTCAAATTCGAACTCAGACACTTAATAATTAACTAGCTGTGTGGCCTGGGGCAAGGCGCTTAACCCCATTTGCCTTGCAAAAAAAAAAAAACCTTAAAAAATGCCTGGGGCCAAGAAATGAAGCTTCATGGTCATGGAATAGCCAGGAAAACTGTATCACTGGAGCGAAGAGTATATGAGAGAAGGCTGGAGAGGCAGCAAATTATGAAGGGCTTTGAATGCAATCTCAGGGAAGGTACATCAATTAGTGTAAACTTTCTGAGTTCTTTCCTTCTCCATACAAATCCTGGAGGTACTGACAGGATTATTCAGGGTAAAACACTTAAGTACACAGTGTATATAACTGTGTGTGTATACACACATACACACAAATAGACCAGGGTAGTTTCTACATCCTCAACCTCCTGGGTCCAATGTGAGCCCAAGATTATGTTCCCAAAGCTTATGTATATCTTGGCCTGAACACCTAGGTCTCTGACCTTGTCTTCCCAAATTATTTCTATTTCAATAATTCAATAAGGATTTATCAAATGCCTTGTTAGGGCTACAGCTAAGCATTGGGTGATATATTAAAAAAAAAATCCTACCCTCAAGTGCTAGACGAATGGGGAAGACAACGCGTAGACAAACACAAAGCAAGTTGGTAGAGAACAGCAACTCTGGGAGCGCAGGGGTTCTTAAGGAGATTGGGGGAGCGGAGGGCAGGGGTTCTTATGGAGATTGGGGAGGGGAGGGCAGGGGTTCTTATGGAGATTGGGGAGGGGAGGGCAGGGGTTCTTAAGGAGATTAGGGAGGGGTTCTTAAGGAGATTGGGGGAGGGGAGGGGTCTACTGACCTTTACAGAAGTTCACCTGAGATACCCACGAGGTTGCTGGCGCGTCCAGGGTTCCAGAACTTGCAAAACTCGGGTGGAAGTGGGCCCAAGAGGCTGCTGGAATGAAGAGGGGGGCTCAGGGGCTCGACCTGGGGCCCCGGAACCGGGACCCCCCAGGGAAAGCCGCCCCACCCTCGGCTTAACGGGCGAGACACGTCCCCCGGGATGGGGAGCGGGAGGCCGGGGGCAGGAGGGGAGGGAGCGGGCGGTAGCGGGCGGTAGCGGGCAGGAGCTGGCGGGCCTGGAGGGGCGGAGCCAGCCCACGTGGAAGCCACGCCCCGGGTGCCTCCGGCACTCTGCGGCTCCCAGCGGCTCCCGCGCGAGGAGCGCGTCCAATGGGGCGGACGGGGCAACGGAGGGCCTGCTGATTGGATAAGAGAACGGGGGGCGGGGTTAGGAGCGAGGTGGCGCAGCTGGGATGAAGCGGGAGGGGGGGGGGAGGGGCGGTCAAGGCCAGGGAGAGGCGCTAAAAGGAAAAGAAGGGGAGATGGAGCCTAAGCCAAGTCCCCTCGTGCCCCGCCGTTACCACCAAAGGCTCGGCAGGAAGAGGCGGACAAAGGGAAAGCAATGGAGCACAGCCGGACTCGGCGTCTGTGGGGCCGCCGGCTGCTGCCTGCTCCTCTGCCCGTCCTACAGGCCTTGGCGGGAAGCCTCCCCGGGGGGGATTTAGGCACTCCCGAGGCCATCCGTTTCTCTCGGGGATTCCTCCTGCCTAAATTGTCCTTCTTTCTAGTTCCTTCTCTAGGGCCAGAACAGCTCAATCCTCCTTCCCTTTTTTCCTGGCAAGGCCGTGGGGTTAAGTGGCTTGCCCAAGGTCATTACTAAGCCGGGGGCCGGTGCTCCATCCTCTGCGCCACCTGGCCGCCCCCCTTTCCCTTTTCAAGAGCTTGATAAGAATACAGTTCCACAAGACTGAGCATCCCTGCTTTGTTTCACTTATTGGCTTCCAAGGACCGGCTAGGTCCTCCCAGACCTCAGCCTAATGTTTTGTTTCTTATCCATTTATCTTGTATGGATCTTCCTAAATTGTAGCAATTTAGAACTGAATACTGTGGTCTTCCAAGTGTTATCTGACCTGCTGCAGAGGATTGAACTGATTGGCTCACCCACTCCATCATCTTGGGCCGGGCATTTCATCTCTCCACCTCAGTTTTCTCCTTTGAAAATTAAAGTAGTTGGTCAATGGAAGGGAAGATCTAGTCGGAGGGCATGAGTTCAAATCTATGAGGCTTGCTGTGTCAGAAAAACTACTTAACCTCTTTGGTATTCATTTTTTTCTTTTGTAAAACCTGAGAGATAAGATGCTTATCTAATAGTTCTTCTAGATTTATGATCTTATGGTCTCCAAGATACTTTTAGATTTGACATTCTATACATCTCAGACAAAGAGAAAGACAGAAAAGAAGATGCCCTGCCTTCTTATAAGCCTTAGGTCCTCTCACTCAATCAGTAGCATTTATTATTATGTACTGGGCAATAGTCACAGATTTTTGCTTTGGGGGGATGGGGGGGGCGGAAGGATGGCGGCAGGATTGGTGCTAGTGCCTAGCCAAAAAAGGAATAGACCAAACTGTCAAAGAACCTGCTTTCTATTAGGGAGACACGTAGAAAGACGCAAACATACAAAATAAATACAGAGTCATTTGGAGGGGAAGGACTTGCAGCTTTGAGAATCTGGAAAGGCTTGATAATGGAGGTGGTACCTGAAATGGGCTTGAAAAAAACTAGGAATACTAAGGAGTAGAGCTGAGGAGGTAGTACATCCCAGGTAATGGTGGAAAGCCATAGGAAGTGAAAGCAAATAAACATTGTATGGCTCTGTTAACTGCTTTACAAATGATACTTCATTCTATCCTCACAACAGCCATTTGAGATAGGTTTTGTAATGATCCTCATTTTACAGTTAAGAAACTGAAGCATCCTATTGCCCATTGGATAATGCCCTTGGAGAGGCCCCTAAAATCAAATAGTTAATGCAAAGGTATAGATCAAGTTTCATCCTTTGGATTAGGGTAGGCTTTAGAAAGTTACAAAGGAGCCCTAGGCTGTATAGTCAAATAACCTGAGTTTGAATCTTTTTATTTTATACCTGAGTGATTCTGAACAAGTCACTTAAGCCTCTCCTGGGCATCAGTTTTTTTATCTGTAAAATGAGGAGGACTGGGACTCAATGTACCTGACAGTGGCTTCCAGCTCCAAATCTCACATCTAGCTATGGAAGATTTCAAAGGAAGATTAGATTCTTATGTTTCAATTTTACAGTAATTTTTGAAAGAAGTTCTAGAAAGTATACATACACGTAAACGCTCCCAAGTAGTATAAAAGTTTGAGTGAATGCACTATTTCACACATTTGTCTTTATGTCAGCATCTCAGGCCTGGTCCTTATAAAGTAATTATTAAATTTTAAACTTTGAAGCCACTAAGTAGGGAATCAGTGGTGATTTGGCAGCTAAAAACCAATGTTATCTTAGACTTCATCCAGAACAAGGAAAATGATGGTTTTGTTATACTTGTATGACCCATTTTGATTATTGTATTCACTTCTGGGTGCCACCCTTTAGTATACTGAAATGTTACTCAAAGTTCAGGGAACTAGGAATGTTTGGCTAAGAGAGACTTTGTTTATAAACCACTAAACTAGGTACACAAATGGATAGAGCATCTGGACCAGGAAGACTTGAATTCAAGATCTGTCTCAGAAGGCAGCTGTGAACCTAGCAAATCACTTAACTGATGACAGGGAAATGAGTGGTGCTTAGTGAGTGGTTTAACACCTGGTTCCAGGTATTCTTCAGTACATATGCCACAAGGGTGCCCCCCCCAAGGAGTGGCTAAAACAGTACTCTGCACATGGGTGGCATTCTACTCACTAGTCCTTTCCTGTCCCAAAGGTCTTGACCTTCAAAGTGCAACATGGCCTTCCCTGTGCCCTGCTTCATAACCACTAGCTACCTTAGTTTCCTCACTTGTAAATTGGGGGTAATAATAGTACCTACCTGCCAGGGTTGTTATGAGGCTATGGTTTAGAAATTATGTAACTTCAGTCCCAAAGACCATTGGTATCAGATTCTCCCTTTATTGGTGGAGATGAATTTATGAACAAGACTCTTCACTCTACATCTGACTTCCAAGTTTTAAGGGAAGATAGAAGATTCCAATCCCACCTCAGGTGACTAAAGAAAAATCCTTTGGAAAGAAGCCAACATTAATGGAACTGGCAGTCTCCAACATGTCTATAATCCAGCTTGTTACACTAGAGATTTAGGGAGCTTCCCCTTGATAAGATACAGGACTGTTTGAACTGAGTTACCTCGTGACTAATGAGAAACTCTATTGTTTTATCCAGTATGTTTTCTCTTACAATGTCTTTGATTTCTGTTTTGCTTCAAATTGGTTAAATCTTATAAAGTGCTATGTGTGTTTGTTATGGAATTGGTTATTTGATAGAAAAGGGATCAAGCCTTGGATAAAAAGCTTGAGGTCCTTCTCCCCCATTAAGGAGATGTCAGAAGTTGAAGTGAAAATTATAACTACTAGACTAAGAATATTTAAGGGAGCAGAAAAATATAATTCTTGCCCAGTATCTTCCCGCCCCCCCCCCCAGGAGATCAGAATGACTTCAGGTCCAACCTCCTGCTTCCCCTTCTGGCAAGAGGAGAAGGTGGGGAGAGAGAAAAGACAAAAAACACTTATTCTGCCTCTTTTTTCATCCAGCCCCAAAATTACTTTGTATCTAGTCTTCCCATTCATCATAAAACCTTTATAAATAATAGCTATCACCTTTTTTAAGTACCTCAAAACAATTTTTAAAGCTATACTTAGAACAAAGACTAAATACCATTTTAGTACCATAATTACTTGCTATGTAAGTCACTTGGTTCCTCTTATACAATTTCCTCCCTTTACACCTTCTGCTTTATATTTAGCAGCTGCTTAAAATTTAGATGCTTAAAGACTTTTAGTTATTCAATAAAAACACTAAATATCTCCTTCTGGGTACTCCCAGTCCCTCATGCTTTCTGCAGCTGAAAATACTCAAGTAACCATTAACTCTTTTTAAAGAGAGATGCTCAAAATGTGTCTGTTGCTGGTTCACTCATGTAATTCCCTCCATTTCTATGATTAAGCCCTCCTATTACCCATTTGGATTCTGAAATTATGATTTTTTGAAAGCAGCACAAAAGTACAGCTAAACAGCCATCACTGTCCACTCCTCAAGGGCCAATCAACTTCTCTTATACTCCCTGGGTATCTCAGATCCCATGTAACTTCTCTCACCATTTCAGAATTGGTCAATCAGGAAATGAGGGGAAAATTGACAAAAGAGCATGGAAAAGATAGGAAAAGAAGTGGTTATGAACCAAAGTAGAGCTGGATGTGTATTCATTTTGTCATGGAAAGACATTTTCTACCCCATTCACATAATCTTATCCCTGGAGAAGCCTCAGTGACTGCTTTGTAATTGGCTGTAGACCTCAGATACTAAAGAAATTTTGGGCCCTCAGGCCTATCTCTTAAATGATAGCAGTGACCACATGAAACACAACTAAGAGATGAGATAGCCTAGATGCACTAAGAAATGGGAAACTCACCCTTGAAGTAAGATATTCTGTACCTCCCTGGAGATGTATAGATGGGGAGCCTGGAGGAGAGACAGGTGTTGCTAATTGAACACAAAGGGATGGCAGAAGGGGGAAGCATGAAAGACAGATATAGATTCAAATGTAAAGAGAAATTTTGAGTCTATGCTTTCTTTTTGTCAGTATGAGCCTTCTTTCCCAAACCACTTTGTCAACAAGTAGAAAGGCATTGTCTTTATTCCTGAATAAAGTGTTGGGCAGATACTATTGTAATTGGTTTCATTCTCGTTTCTCTGCTAATTAAGTAGGATCAAATATTTATAGCTAAACAGAGCTTTTAGAGTCTTCTAGGACTTCTAAACAATGAGCAAACTAATTCACAGAAAAGTTTGGGGGCTGTTGTGGAGCCAGATTATATCAGATTTCAAACTAATTATTAAATGTTAAATGTAAGCATTTACACTTTGGAAATTGGCATATGCAACAAATCAGGGCTTGAGGTATTGCTTGTTTATTGTCTAGACTCAAAAAATGGAGAAAATATTCATGATGCAGATTAAACTTAAAACTGTATCATATATTTTTGAAAATTTATCAACATTAGATGTAATTATTTGCCCAAGATCACGTAGATTATTATTTTTTTTTTTTTGCAAGGCAATGGGGGTTAAGTGGCTTACCCAAAGCCACAAAGCTAAGTAATTATTAAGTGTCTAATGCTGGATTTGAACTCAGGTACTCCTGACTCCAGGGCCAGTGTTCTATCTACTGCTCTATCCTAGCCACCCCATCACAGAGATCATTAATAGTAGAGCAAGGATTGACTCAGTTTCTTTTATTGAATCCAACATTCTTTTCATTGTTTTTCTCCCTAGAGCATATAACTGTTTCAGCATTTCTTTGCCAGTGTTGCCTGAGTACCTGTGGACTGAAACATTGTGAGGGTCCTTAAGGACAGAGAATATCTTTTGAAAGTTCTTGCATAGAGTTTAGCACATGGTAGGAGTTTTCTAAATACTTATCTCCCCCCCCCCCCCCCTGCCTTTTGTATCCTCAAAGCTTAACAGAGTACCTGGATCATAAATAGGTCCTTAGAAAATGTTTATTGACTGACTGAGTTACATCTTTAGCAAAAGCAATGTACTTATATCATATAGCAAAAATAGTAACTAGCACCCCCAACTTCAGAGATATTTTTCTTCATAAATATACACAGCTTCTATCTGAAAACTTGTTTCTAGGGCTACATAAGCCCCTCAGCTGAGCCTGTGTTCCCTCTTCCACAGGTAATTACAATCCTTTACCTTCTTTAGTCTCTGGATAAGTTGTGTCTTCAGTTAATATTATTGAGATCCTTTCTGCTAGACCATTACCAAAGGTCTTTCAAAAAGAGTTATGATCCTTTATTGAGTGTCCTCAGAAGTTCTTTTCTTTGATTTTCAGGGCTTTAGTTCTTCTGCTATCCATTTTGGGAAGTTGATAGAAGATTTATCTTTGCTTTTTGACAAATTCCAAAACTCTTTCCTTCCTTAAAAAAAACCATGTTTGAACTTCTGGCCCAGACGGCAGAGAGAAGACAGGCACTGTGTTAAGTGCTCCTCTTTCGCCTCAAAAACATCATGAAAGAAACCTCTTAACAGAAATTTAATCAACAAAACCCAGAAAGAGAAGCTAGGAGAAGAACACCTACCAAGGTCTGTCTTGGGGGGCTGTAGGTGAACCAGGAGATGAGAGCAGAGGATCAGCTTGGGGACAGCAGCTGGGGAAAGCCAGAGGATCAGCCTTAACCATAGAGACTTCGGTGAGTGGTGAGTGTAAGATCCAACTTCAGCTGCAGTCTTTGGCCCTGGGGGAGAGGAGCTACTGGAGCATGAGTTCCAGCACAGAGTCTTAGAGAAGTGAAAAAAGCAGGGGTAGCAATCCTTATCTCACACAAAGTAGCTGCAAAAAATAGATAGCATTAAAAGAGATGAGGAAGGAAACTATATCCTCCTAAAAGGTACCATAGATAATAAAGTAATTTCAATACTAAATATGTATGCACTCAATGGGACAGCATCCAAATTCTTACAGAAGTTGCAAGAGCTACAGAAAGACATAGACAGCAAAACTCTACTAGTGGGAGACCTCAACCTCCAGGTCTCAAATTTTAGATAAATCAAATTATAAAATAAACAAGAAGGAAGTTAAGGAGATAAGTAGATTGTTAGAAAACCTAGATATAATAGACCTATGTAAGAAATTGAATGGGGATAGAAAGGAATATACCTTTTTCTATGCAGTACATGGCACTTACACAAAAGTTGTCCATGTACTAGGACATAAAAACCTAATGATCAATTGCAGAATATATCTTTCTCAGATCATAATGTAATAAAAATCATATGCAATACTGGACCAGGGAGATGTAGACCCAGAAATAATTGGAAACTAAATAACCTCATTTTAAAGAATGAGTAAATCAACCAACAAATTATAGAAAGAATTATTTCATCCTAGATAATGACAATAATGAAACAACATACCAAAATCTATGGGATACACTCAAGGCAGCTGTCAGGGGATATTTTATATCTTTAAATGCTTACATGAATAAATTAGAGAAAGAAGAAATCAATGAACTAAAATATGCACCAAAAAAATTAGAGAAAGAACAAATTTTTAAAAACCCCAATTAAATACCAAATTAGAAATTCTAAAAATTAAAGGAGAAATTAATAAAATTGAAACAAAGAAAACTATTGAACTAATAAAACCAAGAGCTGGTTTTATGAAAAAAAAACAATAAAATTGATAAACCTCTGGTCAATTTGGCTAAAAAAAGAAAGAAGAAAACCAAATTGCTAGTATCATAAATGAAAAAAGGTGAACTCACCATCAATGTGGAGGTAAAGTAATAATTCAGAATTATTTTGCCCAACTCTATGCCAATAAATTTGACAATCTAAGTGAAATCGATGAATAATTACAAAAATATAAATTGCCCAGGTTAAATGAAGAGAAAATTAAATACCTGAACAAACCTATCTCAGAAAAATAAATTCAACAAGCCATTATTGAACTCCCTAAGAAAAATTCTCCAGGGCCATATGTATTCACAAGTGAATGTTATCAAACATTTAAGGAACAATTGGGTCCAATTCTATATAAACTCTTTGGAAAAATAGGTGAAGTTGGAACTCTGCCTAAGTCTTTTATGACACCAATATGGTGCTGATACCTAAACCAGGAAGAGTTAAAACAGAGAAAGAAAATTATAGACCTATCTCCTTGATGAATATAGATGCAAAAATCTTAAATCAACTCTTAGCAAAACGATTACAACAAGTTATCACTAGGATAATACATTATGATCCAGTAGGATTTATCCCAGGAATGCAGGGTTGGTTCAATATTAGGAAAACTGTTAGTTTTATTATATTAGTATTATTATATTATAATATTAGTATAATTAATTATATCAATAACATACCTATTAAAAATCATATGATCATATCAATAGATGCTGAAAAAGTTTTTGACAAAATACAGCACCCATTCCTAAGAAAAACACTAGAGAGTGTAGGAATAAACAGTTTGTTCCTTAGACTAATAAGCAATATCTATATGAAACCATCAACAAGCATTATGTGCAATGGGGATAGGCTTGAGGCATTCCCAGTAATATCAGGGGTGAAAATTTCTGGCCACGATGGTGGAGAGAAGACAGGCATAGTTCTAAAGTCTCCTGATCTTTCCCTATCTATGATATGAAACAAACCTCTTAACAGAAATCTGATCCACAAAACCCAGAAAGAACAGTCAGAAGAAAGAACAACTACTTCAGGATTTGTCTTCTGTAGCCATGGGTGAGGGTGGATCAGCCACAGATCAGCCTGATTAATGGCCGGATTAAAGCCCAGGAGCCTGAGGGTCTGAGAACCGGACCTGCCTGATCATTGGCCGGGTTAGACCTCGGGGGTTTGGGTCAACTAGGGAGCAGAGGCATTGGTGTTGGCACTGACCATTTGGAGCTTGCCGACAGGGTTGGGGGGAGAGTTCCAGTGCAGGAGAGCTATGGACATCGTCCCTGGACTCCTCTGGTCAGGAGGAACTCTGAGTCCGCCTCTGTTAACTGCTGAAGCCTCATCCCAGAAGATCATCAGTGAAACAAAGGATGCCCATTATCACCACTACTATTCAAAATTGTATTAGAAATGTTAGCCTCAGCAATAAAAGAAGAAAAATAAATTGAAGGAATTAGAATTGGCAAGGAAGAGACAAAACTCTCTTTGCAGATGACATGATGCTCTACCTAGAGAATCCCAAGAAATCATCTAAAAATCTACTAGAAACAGTTAGCAACTTTAGCAAAGTAGTAGGATATAAAATAAACCCTCATAAATCCTCAACTTTTTTATATATGACTAGCAAGATGCAGCAGAAAGAACTAGAAAGAGAAATCCCATTCAAACTAACCTCAGAAAAAATTAAATACCTAGGAGTTTACCTGCCAAGGCAAACTCAAAAACTTTGAAAACAGTTACAAAACACTTCTCATACAAATAAAATTACATTTAAATACCTGGGCAAACATCAACTATTCATGGATAGGCCAAGCTAATATAATAAAAATGACAATTCTACCAAAACTAAACTACTTGTTTAGTGCCCTACCAATCAACATTACAAAAAATTACTTTAATCAGTTAGAAAAAGTTCTAAGTAAATTTATATGGAGAAATAAAAAGTCAAGAATTTCCAAGGATTCAATGAAAAAAAAGTGCAAAAGAAGATGGCTTAGCCTTACCAGATCTAGAATTATAAAGCATTAGTCATCAAAACTGTCTGGTATTGGCTAAGAAATAGAGTGGTGGATGAGTGGAATAGACTAGGTGCAATAGCAGGAAATGATTATAGTAATCTGCTGTTTGATAAACAGCTATTGAGATAAGAACTCTCTCTCTTTGATAAAATCTGTTGGGAAAATTGGAAGTTAGTATGGAAGAAACTTAGATTAGATCAACACCTCACACCCTATACCAAGATATGATCCAAATGGATACAGAATTTAGACATAAAAAACATTATAAGCAAACTAGAAAATCAAGAAGTAGCTTACCTGTCAGATCTATGGAAAGGGAAACAGTTTATGACCAAGGAAGAGATGGAGAACATCATTAAAAGCAAACTAGACAAATTTGATTACATTATATTAAAAAGCTTTTGCACAGACAAAACTACTGTTACCAAGATCAAAAGAAATGTAGTAAATTGGGAAATAATTTTTACAATTAGTATTTCTGACAAAGGACTCATTTCTAAAATATACAGAGAACTGAATCAAATTTTCAAAAAACCAAACCATTCCCCAACTGACAAATGGTCAAAAAATATGTGAAGGCAATTTATAGCTATGGAAATCCAAGAAATTCATAGTCATATGAAAAATTGCTCTAAATCATTATTTATTAGAGAAATGCAAATTAAAGCATCTCTGAGATACCACCTCACACCTCTCAGACTGACTAATATGACCAGAAAGGACAGTGATCAATGTTGGAAGGGATGTGGGAAATCTGGGACACTAATACATTGTTGGTGGAGATGTGAACTCATCCAACCTTTCTGGAGAGCAATTTGGAATTATCCCCAAAGGGCAACAAAAATGTGCATACCCTTTGATCCAGCAATACCACTACTGGGTCTATACCTTGAAGAGATTATGATAAAGGGTAAAAACATCAATTGTACAAAAATATTTATAGCAGCCCTGTTTGTGGTGGCAAAGAATTGGAAATTAAGTGAATGTTCTTCAATTGGAGAATGGTTTAACAAACTGTTATATATGTATGTCTTGGAACACTATTGTTCTATTAGAAACCAGAGGAGATGGGAATTCAGGGAAGACTGGAAGGATTTGCATGAACTGATGCTGAGTGAGGTGAGCAGAACCAGAAAAACACTGTACACCCTAAGAGCAACATGGGGGTGATGATCAACCTTGTTGGAATTGCTCATTCCATCAGTGCAACAGCCAGGGACAATTTTGGTCTATCTGCAATGAAGAATACCATCTGTATCCAGAGAAAGAATTATGGACTTTGAACCAAAGACTATTACCTTCAAATTGGGGGGGGGGGCATTATCTTATTATTTAATTTTACTATCCTATACTTTATTTTTCTTCCTTAAGAATATGGTTTCTCTGTCATCACATTCAACTGATATCAACGTATACCATGGAGACCATGTAAAAACTAACAGAATGCCTTCTGTGGAGGGGTGGGGGGAGGGAAGCGAGAATGGGGGAGGGAATTGTAAAACTCAAAATAAATAAAATCTTTAAAAAAAAAAAGACCATGTTTGGTGGAGCCAAGAAGGCAGAGTGAAGGCAGGAAATCCCAGAAGCTCTCCCCCAGACCACTCTAAATGTCTTTAAATTTTTGCTCTAACCAAATTCTAACATAGACAAAACCCACAGAAAGACTGATTGAAATAATTTTCTGGCCCAAGTCAATTTGGGGGGAAGGATCTCTTCCACCAGGGTTGGAAAGGGTCACAGTGCAACCCAGGCCTCACAAGCTGCTGGAGCAAATTGACTTCAGTCATCCAGGAACAGCCCTGGGATTTCTGGATCCATGGGAGCCCAGAAACTTTCCAGACCTCTCAGCCCAGGGATTACCAAGGACAACTTGGAAGGTCAGAGAGAAAACTGCTGCAACAGGATAAGCATGAAGCCTCTCATAAGACCTTGAAGAAATTGAAGTCTTAGGGGGTGGCCTTGACCTGCAAAAGCCCTTAAAAGCTTGGGAAAGTGTGTCCTTCACCCTGGAAGCAGAACTCCACCTTAACAAAGAATTAAAATCAAGTCATAGGCAAACAAAGATCTGATCATAAACAATTACTTTGGTCCAATGACAAACTCAGAAGATGAAAAAGTCAAAACTTCTGTTTCCAAAATACCTCCAAGAATAATATGAATCGTTCACAGGCTATGGAAAAGTTCAAAAAAGCATTTTGAAAATCAAGTGAGGGAGGCAAAGGAAAAATTGGGAAGAGAAATAAGAGTGATACAGGAATATCATGAAAACCAAGTCAGTAGCTAGGTGAAGGAGATATTAAAAAATACTGAAGAAAATAACAT
This sequence comes from Macrotis lagotis, assembly GCF_037893015.1. Classification (NCBI taxonomy): domain Eukaryota; kingdom Metazoa; phylum Chordata; class Mammalia; order Peramelemorphia; family Peramelidae; genus Macrotis; species Macrotis lagotis. The sequence continues at coordinate 188,796,169 of NC_133658.1, read as the reverse complement.
CTTAAAAATCAGTTTAAATCAATTGGAAAAAGCAGTCCAATTGATCAATGAGAAGAATGCCTTAAAAAGCAGAACTGGCCAGATGGAAAAGGAGATAAAAAAGCTCTCTGAAGAAAATAATTCCTTCAAATGTAGAATGGAGCTATGGGAAGCTGATGTTGTGAGAAATCAAGAAACAATAAAACAAAAACAAAAGAATGAAAAGCTAGAAGAAAATGTGAAATATCTCATTGGAAAAACAACTGACTTGTAAAATAGATCCAGAAGAGATAATTTAAAAATTATTGGGCTATTGTACACCATAACAGCAACATGGGGGTGATGATCAATCTTAATGGACTTGCTCATTCCATCAGCGCAACAGTCAGGCACAATTTTGGGGTATCTGCAATGAAGAATACCCTCTGTAAGAGAAAGAATTGTAAAATTTGAACAAAGACTATTGCCCTTAATTTAAAAAAAAGGTTATCTTGTTATGCAATTTTGTTATTCCTTATTTTATTTCCCTTAAGGATATGATTTCTCTCTCAACACATTCAACTTAGATCAATGTATAGCATGGAAACAATATAAAGACTAACAGACTGCCTTCTGTAGGGGGTGGGGGAGGGAAGTGATATTAGGGGGGAAATTGTAAAATACAAAAATAAATTTTTTAAAAACGAAAAAATTATTGGACTAACTGAAAGTCCTGACCAGGAAAAGAGCCTAGATTTCATTTTTCAAGAAATTATCCAGGAAAATTGCCCTGATATTCTAGAAGTAGAAGGTAAAATAGAAATTGAGGGAATCCACTATCACCTCCTGAAAGTGAACCCAAAATAAAGACTCCCAGAAATATTATAATCAAATTCCAGAACTCCCAAGTTAAGGAGAAAATATTACAAGCAGCCAGAAAGAAACAATTCAAATATCATGAAGCTACAGTCAAGATTATACAAGATTTAGCAGCATCTACATTAAGGGCTCATAGGTCTTGGAATATGATATTCCAGAAGGCAAATGAGTTTGGATTATGACTGAGGATCAACTATTCAGCAAAATTGAATATACTCTTTCAGGGGAAAGGATGGATATTCAATGTAACAGAGGACCAGAATTGAACAGAAAGTTTGATCTTCAAGTACAGGACTCAGCTGAAACATAGAAAGGGTAGACAGGATTTAGTGATGTTGAACTGCTTGTATTCTGCATGGGAAGGTGATGCCAATAACTCATATGAACCTTTTCATTTATTAGAATAGTCAGAAGGAGCATATATAGACAAGGCACAAGAGGGAACTGAATATGAAGGTATAATATAAAGATGAAATTAATGGATGAGAAAGGAACATATTGGGAGAAAGGGAAAGGAGAAGTAGAATGGGCTGAGATATTTCACAAGGAAGAAACAACGAAAAAGGTTTTGCAGTGGAATGGAAGAAGAGGTGAGAGGCTATGAGTGAACCTTCATTCTCATTGGAAGTGGCTCAGAGAGGAAATAACACACTCAATAGGGTATAGAAATCTATCTTACCCTAAAGGAAAAAAAGGAGAGGAAAGGAAGGGAGAAGAATAGAGAGGTATAGGTGATAGAAGAGAGGGAAGATCATGGGAATGGGTAGTCAGATTCAATTCAGTTTTGAGGAGGGACAGGTGAAACAAGAGAGAGAATAGAATAAATGGGTGTGGGGAGGAATAGGACAAGGCAAAATACAGCTAGCAATAGCAACAGTAGGAAAAAAATATTGAAGCAACTTCTCTGATTGACTTATGATAAAGAATTTGATCCATCCCAAAGACAGAACTGATAGTATCTGAATTCAGCCTGAAGCACACTTTTTTTTTCTTTCACTTTATTTTTCTTTAAGTTTTTCTATCTTTGTAGGGAGTGGAGTGGGGATTATGTTTACTTTTATAACAAGACTATTGTAGTAATATGAAAAAATAAATTTTTAAAAATGGGTATAATTATATTTTTCCCTGTACCTCACAGAATATTTGTGAGGAAAGTGCCTTGTAAACTGTAAAGTGTTCTGTAAAAATATATTACTATGTTTAAGTAATTCCATGGTAGGTTTGCTTTAGGGTAGTAATATTATTTGCTTTCTCAAAGCAAAAAGAAAAAAAGACCATATTTCCTGATCAGTATTTTTCACACAGTCCCTCCCATTACTTTTTTGGGGAATTTTATATGGATGAGAGACTAGGGATAATGATGTGATTGCAATCTATATTTTGGAGGCATGTTCATTTTCTTGATGACTTCTTCATCTGCAATTAAGGTATCAAAGGGGTGGAGAATGTCTATTTTATACCTTAAGGCTTTCTCCTTTAACATGCATTGTTCTTATCTTTTAGTTTCTAAAGAATTTCTACTTTTCTTAAAAATACACTTGGCCCACCTCCCTTTTCCCTACATATGATACATAATAGATGAGATATATATGTCATATATGGCTACATGTATATGAGTTCTCTCCCCCATCTAAATATAAGCTCCTTAAAAGGGGTTGGTTTTCCTTTTTCTTTATTTTAAGCCCTTGGATCATATTGATTAAATTATTATTTTAGAATTAATATGCCCAATAATGATCCCACACCCCCTTCTAGCTAGAAGCAGCAATGGAAGAGAAATCTTCAGACTCAGTTCTCACCAAATGAATTTGGGTTCAATTTGTTTGGGAGGAGAGGGTAAGATACTGTGGAAATGCTAGGTAGTGAAAAGTATTATGCCAACAAATAGTTAACCTAACTTGTACTTTTCCATTCTAATTTTCTCCCTACAAAACCCATCTTGTATAATGTTATGCTTTAACAATATGCCTGAAAAAACTTTGTATGTATATCTCACAAACTGGGAGAAAGGGAAAGGAGAAGTAGAATGGGCATTACAACTTTGATATGATATGGGAATGTTTAGTGGACTTAAGAGTACTACATGGTATGGGGAAGATTTCTGACCAGATAGAAAGTTCGTGAGAGGATTGATATCCACATGAGGATGGCACCAAAAGGCACAAAATAAGTTTTTTTTCAGGGAGATTAGCAAAACATTACTCAAGTTAGGTTTTATATAGAGAAAAATCATAATGGAAAAATACAAGTTAGGTTAACTACTTGCTGGCATAATGCCTTTCATTACTTTAGCATTTCCTCGGTTTCATGATTCCTGGGTCAAAATTTATGGACTATTTAGACACTTTTTATTTGTTTAGCTTATTGTCATTGTTGTCTTCCACCTCTTCAACGTTAGCCTGAGAACTTGACTACAGCAGGACTGAGTCAAGTGAATAGGATATGAATAAAGCATGTAGTATAAGTTAGCCAGCCAGCTCACAACAGAAATGTATAGATCTATTTCTTCACATAACAGGAAAGAACAAATACTAAGGGGAAAGGACTGAGCCCTATTTTCACAGAGCCACATTTTGGTCTCAAAGAGAAGAGACAAGGACTCTGCCTTTTACAATATTGTCTCTCACCAATCTGAGTGAAACCTTCATATAGTTAGTGGGGTAAGCTTTAAACTTGGATCCTCCTGACTGCAGCGCTGGTGCTTTGTCCACTGTGCCAACTAACTGCCCTCTCTGCCCCCCCCAAAGACTTAAAACCTTTTCTGATTCTATATCTCTCTTCTGCTACTTTCTACATCCACCTTTATTGCTCTTTGGATAATGTAAAATTTTGATTCTTTGGACATAATGTTAGATGACTTACAAACTTCTAGTGTTGTTTAGATGTGATAACCTTTATGAGTTTGTTTAGAAAAGAATTAAATTAAACATGGTGTTAACCTTCAGGTTTATCCTATAAGAGACAAATGTTAGCTTCTAGAGTTTGATCTAAAAAAACACTCAAAATTAGGTTAACCTACACATTTATTAAAATTTCTCAAAGTTTGCTGATTACACAGGCCTACATGGAGGTCTAGCTAGAAAACTAGAACTCAAACTGAAAACTAGAACTCAAAATGGAATTTTAGAGAGGGAGTCTTTTTACAGTTCCCCTATCATAAAACTGGATCTGACAAAGCTGCTTCTGGCTTATCCATCAAGGGAACAGCCCTTATCTCAGGATGGAGCTGGATATCTGGTACAGTAGAGGCAGAGAGAGGGTTTCTTATGAAAAATTCCATCAAGATTAGTATCTCCTCCCAACTTGGGACCTTTGTGCCTTATGAGTTATACTAAGACCTCCACAAATCATGGCTGTACCCCCCAGAGACCACTGATACAATGGGGAGATTCATATTTGTTATTGAAGTTAACAGATATTAATTATAATATGATTATTTCAGGGAATATCCTGGGACAAAAATGCAATTCAATTCATTTTTTCCTTAAAATAGTAACAGTTTTTCCAAAAGATTGTGTACAAATGTTCAAATCATACCCTCAATGTAGTATGGTCATTTTCTTTCTGAATCTATATATAATGTCCCTTCACCCTCTCATTCACCTTTTCCTCTCCATCCTTCAAATTGTTTGCTTTGTAAATCCAGATCTGTACCAGGTTTGTATAAAGTAATGGCACACCTTTATTGCATTATCACACAGAAGATAATCTCCAGTCTTTCTGGTTCCCTGAAGACCTTCATAGAGAAGAAATAATAACTTGAGAGTTCTCTCTCCTCCCCTTGATTTGGTTTTTGTCTATTTAGATCCATTCAGAAAGCAAAAACAGTAGCCATTTCTGGGATTTGCAAGCCACTCAAAACATTTAGGGCAGGAAGATATCCATTATGTTGTTTTCTTGCTTTTTTTATATTCTTGCTAAGGTATATATGGTTATCTATTGTTCTTGAAGATGAAAATTACCTCACTTTATTTGAGTCAAGTTACAGCATGTTTGACTGTGACTGATCAGACCAATATGAGCTCAAAATGCCCTTCCACAGATTGGGCACAAATAGTCCATATGAACACTTGGAATGGATTCTCTAAATTTGGGGATCTCATGTTTCTTTTGAGCTACTTCAATTCTTCTTTGTTCATAGAACACAGTACCTCTTCTGATGAGGACACACCATAGTGAGTGTTCCTATGTCAGTTGTAAGGGACTGTTGTGTATGGGAGTACCATAAAAGCTTCCCACCTGGTGTCCTCTAACACCAGAGTTCTTTACTGGTTGATTGTAGACTGCCACAGAGTGGGAGTGGACTAGTGACTAGGGATATTTAAGCACTTGTATTTGGTTCAGGAGACGGAGTACTTGGAGATCTAGGTGTACAGGGAGAACTTGTCTCTTTTGTCTCCCACCCCTTCAACATTCTCCTGGGGAAAGGTTAAGCAAGTCTGGAAAGGGACTCAACAGTCAGTGTCTCCCATATGAAGCAATCAATTCCAAAATTCTTAAGAGATAATAACTGAGAACTAATATTTCTATAGCACTTAAGGTTTTGTAAAGTGTTTTCATCCCAACAACCCTCTGAGAAGAGTAGTCCAAATATTATTGTCCCTATTTACAGAAAAGGCAACTGAGGATCTAAGAGATTAATAGATTTGAGAAGTATGGGTTCAAATCAGTTTGAGCTCAGGACTCTAATTCTAGTCTGGTGGCCGTTACTTATGATTCACTGCTTCCTAACATTAGTATGGCTATATCTTGAGATATAGTCAAGGCCTTATATTACACATCTGTAAGATAGTTCATTTTTGATATTTTGATATCTGTCACCTATCATCTGAAGCTACGTTAGGACCTGCCAACAACTATTTTTGGTGCTACCTTTCATTTAATATGAAACATCAACAAAATCTATTAAATTTACTTTTCACTACTTTCAACATACAAGTTGTCTGACTATTTGCTCATCCCTTTTGCTGAATCTCCATTGGCTTTTTTTGTTGATTCATTTCTACACATTTTTCTTCTTTTATGACTGGAGTTCGGATATATTCTGATCTTCAGGTTCTTGATTTTTTTTTAATTGGCATCGTTTCGTAATAGGCAGCTAAGTAGTACAGTGGATAGAGCACTAGACTTGGAGGTACAAAGACCAGAATTCAAATCCTAACTCACCTATTAATTGCATGACCTTGGGCAGACATTTGACTTTTCTCAGCTTCAGTTACATTTGTAAAATAGGGAAAATATCTACCTTACAGATTGTGGGAAAGATCAGATGAGTTAACATATTAAAAATATTTTGCAAAATATAAAGTATATATAAATACTAGCTATTATTTCCATTGTTTTACAATTTTCTTATGTTCTTTAAGAAGGGATGGGGGTGGAGTAGTAGAAAGATAAGAATTTAGTTTTGAACATATTGAGTTTAAAATGTCCTACAGTCATTTGGAGACGTGAGATTGGAAATTAGGAGGGAGGCTGGGATTGGATAAGTAGATCTGAGTGAAATGGAGCTTTATATATGCTCAGATCACCTAAGATTGATGCAATCCATGTGGAAGATGACAGGGACCTGCTTCTGGAGAAGACATTCTACATCCACCTAACGCATGGATGAGATAGCATCTTTCCAGAGCATGTAGTTAGAACATTCTTTCTCTCTCTCTCTGGAGTTATCCAAGGGATGAACATCCTGTTCACCAAGGGATGTTGGCACCATGAATTTTGTTTGGGTGGGAGAAGAGCCCTTACCCCTGTTTCATTAGGTCTTGAGATTGAAGTTTGGGATTTTGGTCTTTTTATTCATTCTCTTTTAGTTTTAGGCATAGCCAGTGGAGTCTCCAAATCCAGACTTGGGACATAACGACCTTGGAGGCAAGATATTCCTGCCAGTCAGGAGGGAAGCCTTGAGAAGCCAGAAGGGCTTTGGGTTTAGAACCTGGTAAAATTAATGTTAATTGTACACCCTAATAGAAACATGGGGGTAATGACCAACCTTAATGGACTTACTCATTCCATCAATGCAACAATCAGGCACAATTTTGGGAAATCTTCGAATACCATTTATATCCAGAGAAAGAACTGTGGAGTTTGAATAAAAACCAAAGACTATTACCTTTAATTAAAAAAAAAAAAAAACCAACATTATCTCATTATGTAATTTTGCTATCTCTTATACTTTATTTTTTTTCCCCTTAAGGATATGATTTCTCTCTCAACTTAGATCAATGTATACCATGTAAACAATGTAAAGACTAACAGACTGCTTTCTGTGGGGGGGGTGGGGGAGGGAAGCAAGCTTAGGGGGGAAAATTGTAAACTCAAAATAAATAAAATCTTTCTTAAAAAAAAAAACCAATGTTAAACAGAAATCAAGTTAAACTGAATCTAAGCCCTGACTCCTCCCCAAAGATTGAAGTGGCATAAGGTGGGGAGTATGTTCTTCAGGTATTAGGCAAGAATTTTTATGTTCTTGAAAAATCTTTAATGTAAATATTCCTTTGTAAAAGTTAATATGACTACTAAATTATTAATTAGAATTGGGTGTTTAGGGACCCTTAGAAAAACAACCAGTGGGGGTTGAATCAAAGACAGAGAAAAGTCAGTCTATTTGTTCAGAGTCAATCTGAAAAACCTGTTTTAAAACATGTTTAAAAGAGAAAATTTCCCCTAAGGACTGCTTTGACAGTATCCCATTTATGCTGAGTGAAGTGAGCAAAATAAGAATATTGTACACCTTAATAGCAACATTGTGCAATAGTCAACTTTGAGAGATTTAGCTCTTCTCAGTAATACATAGATAAAAGAGTTCTAAAAGACCTGTGATGGAAAATGCCATCCACAACCAGAAAAAAAGGACTGTGGAATCTAAATGCAGATCAAAGCACACTATCTTCACCATTTTAATTTTGTTTTTTGCTTTTCTCCTCGAGATTTTTCCCTTTTTGTTCTGATTTTTCTTTCACAGTGTGACTCATATAGAAATATGCATGACATAAATGCAAATGTATAACCTATAGCAGATTATTTGCTTAGGGTGGGGGGAAGGGTAGGAAGGAGAAAACTTTATAAAAATGAAAGTTAAAATTTAACTCTACATAGAATTTGAAAAATAAATTTAAAAAAATTTTAAAAGCCTTGGGTACACGTGAACTAGTTTGAAGGAGATGGCAGTAGAAATACCCTTGTACAGGTGCACTTAGACATAAGGGATTAGGGACAGGGGTTGAGATTGAAGGGCACAAAAATTCCTCCCTTCATGAGAAGCTACCAATCAGCATACTTTTGCCCGTTTTTAAGGAAGTAATTTACTCCTGTCTATAATAGAGCACAATGTAGTTTGGGCACAACCAAATGGCTTGCAGCCTTAGTGTGCCAATAAAATACTTTCACCTTTCTTTTCCTAAATTTTCCTTATTAATTAGAGCGAAGCCTGAACCCAAGAGATGTCTTTTAACAAGGGAATCAGAGAATCCTGGGGATGGGTGATATAATATATCTGGTCTTTGGGCAGTGGGAACCAGGTTACAAGGAAATACCCCAAAAACTTTAATACATGAGTTAACATGAGTTAATATTTCAGTCAATCCACTGTAGACTAAATGAGAAAAGTCCTTGGATGAACTAAAGTTACATTCCCCAGGACTGACTGAGAACTGGTCATGCCCTTTCGGTTGTCTATAAAATATAAAGTCAATCTTATAACCAAGAAAGTTTTGAGTAATCATTGAGTCAGATGAGCAATTCTGGCCAAAACACCTAAGGAACTACTTGGAAGATGGGGGTTAGGGGGATGTTGAAGAAGAGTCTCTTGACTTCTGTCTTGGTCTCTTCCCTCTTCATCCTACCCTGCCAGAGTGATTAAAGTTGTGCATCTTGTAAACTTTGGAGGACTGGAGAACTTGGCCTTTTTCATCACCATCAAAATAATGTCCCAGCACAGGAGTCATGCAGCAGTGTCTGCATCCCCTTACAAAGACACTGAGAAAAGGCAGTGGCTATCTATAAAGAAAACTGTAAGAAAAACTTAATTGATTCCTAAGAACATCTGAAGAACTCCAGGAGTTGTAAATTATCCCTCTGCCACTCATTTTCCTCTAAGTTTGGTCCAATTCTATCTTTTTTTCAAAGAAGAGGAACTGGGGGGGAGGGAGAAGAGGAGAACCTGCAGCTCTTTTCTGATTAAAGACCTCCTGCTAAGATTTTTTTCTTTTTTAGGTTTTTGCAAGGCAAATGGAGTTAAGTAGCTTGCCCAAGGCCACACAGCTAGGTAATCATTAAGTGTCTGAGGTCGGATTTGAACTCTGGGACTCCTGACTGCGCCACCTAGCTGCCCCCTGCCAAGATTTTTAAGAAATTATTCATGAAGAGACATTCAGCTGATAAATGATCAAAGACTATAAACTGGTAGCCCTCAAGGGAAGGAATCTATAACTATATGAAAAAATGCTCCAAATACTAATAATTAAATGTTAAAGTTAAGACTGGCATAGACCCCCTCTTGTTAGTGCAGATTGGATATTGAAAAAAAGCGAGGTATTTGTGGGTTATTCAACAATTAACAAAAGGAGGTTTACTTATACATGGCAAACAAAAGATATTCAAGAAGTATATTCCAGTATTTGGTTTAGATGGAATGTCTCTTTGTCCCCAAATAAAAAATTAGTCTGGAGAGCAGAGCAGGGTGTGGCAGGGACATATGCCAAGTATGAATGACCCCATGCCACATACATGGGCCTTTTTATACCCTTGGGTGATCAGGGAGTCACATCAATAAGGCCAGAAGCTACCAGGAATAGCCTTCCTCTTCTCCCTCTGGGCCAATCAAAGCACATCTTTGTCTATTTTCTGGGGAAAAACAAACCATATACACATACAACAGTGACTTTAACTTGCCTGGGGGAATGGGTTCAGGAAGTTGCTCTCACCATTTTAGAGAAATTCAAATTAAAGCAGCTGTTTCTACTTCACACCCATGTGATTGACAAAAACCAACAAAAAAAAGGGAAATGACAGGTGTTGGCAGGATTGAGAGAAAACAGGCAAATTGATGGAAGGAAGCCTTGGGGGCGGGGGGCCAGACAGAGGTTATTCTGTGTAAGCCAGTGGGTCAACATGAAGCTCTGTCAGATGAGTGTTAGAGACATAGGGTTTAGATAGCACATTACCCTGTAAGTGATTAGCCTTCTCTCCCTGCCAGTTCATCAGGAAACTTCAGGAAAGTTCTATTTATCTTAGACCTTGTAGCTCTGACTCATTTAAATCCAATTCACCCTCAAATCAATGTTGTGATGTCATTGGTCCTCTTATGGATGAACAACAATACCTTGCAGACAGCTGAAATTGCTTTATTTCTTCTGTATGATTCCCATTTTGGAAAGGTTTGAGGTATTGTGAGGATCAGAGAAAATTTCTGGTATTTCATCTTCTTGGTCACATGGTCCCTCCCTTAATTTATCCCTTATGAGAGTGCTACTTTTAAGATTACCTGCTTCTACCTCTTACCCTGATTTTTCAACATTTGCAACATCCTTTATCCAATAATTCCTCTTCTTGACCCTCTGATACTTTAAGAAAAATATATATGGCATATGAGGACCTTACCTCAATTCCCACCAATTAGCATGCCCAGAGTAGACATTCCTGATTCCAATGATGTTGTGAGTCCTTTTAGGAACTAATTCATCTATGTAGTAGCCCACCCCTGAATAAAACTTTACATTTTAGTAAAATCTGTTTAACTCTGAGCAGTAACTTAGTCATCCTTCTGCTCTGTGACAACAGGAGAGGGTAGAGCACCCATTTTAATTGAAATAACAAATGACCTCTGAGTTAGCTTTCTTGGCATCAACACTCTTCCATGTGGTAAGTAGTATGATCTTGGCTCTTTAGTACAAAATGGTAGAGAAATAGGTAGTGATCCTTTTTCTTACCCCACCACCAACTTCATGTGAAGTATGGCATCATCTAGATGGGCTTGTGCTCAAATCTCTGGCAACCTTTTACACTTTTGTGGGTTTTTTCCCCCCTGAGTGACTGAGCATCTCTCCTGGGCTAGAAGTGCCCAGACTTTTGAAGGTGGTCTTGTGAGTTTAAGAAGTTTGGAGGTCCTGAGAGTTGGGAGATTGCAAAAGGGGCAGGAGAAGATCAGTTCAAGCCTTGTGGCTTTGTTAGCTATTGGGTTTGGTTTGTATATTCTGATGCCAAGGTGAAATGTAACAATGATCATCAGTCTTGCAAACTGCTTTGTTTTCATGAGGTTTGTGCATTATATTAACCTCCCTAAAATTTGTCAGTAGTTACAAGTTACTGAATTGTATTTTGATCATACATATTTATGAATCTTTTATATTTAGTATTTCATGTATTTTGGGATAAATTGCCTGTTTCATTTATGGGTTTTTTTTTGATGTTGAGTATCATGCTACTTCCTCCTTTCTAGAGGAGGTCCTAGATGTGAAGCAGAAGTAAACTCATCCATGGGGGGGGGGGGGTTCCAGGATTATTGTTATTAATAATATAAAGAGTGTGATTTGCAAAAAAAAAAAAAAAAAAAAGAATATACTATGGGCTTATTATATACTGCTGCCACCAAGACTTTATGATTTAAATATATGTCATAGATGTGTAACATCACAACTTTGACTTGTGGGTGAATTGAATTTAAATGAGTCAGAGCTGCAAGGTCTAAGATAAATAGAACTTTCCTGAAGTTTCCTTTTGAACTGGCAGGGAGAGAAGGCTAATCACTTACAGGGTAATGTGCTATCTAAACCCCTATGTCCCTAACACTCATCTGAAAGAACTTGACGTTGACCACTGGCTTTCACAGAATAATACCTCTTGTTTGAGGTAATTTTCCTCAGGACTAAACATAGAATTGGCAAGGTCAAATGCTCCAGGTCCTTGGGCCCACCAGAGATTTCATAAAGTTAAAATATTGATATTATTTGCTTTTTTTAAATTTAGTAATTTCTTTTTCCTCCCCTATTTTTGACCTTTAGTAGACAGTCAAAATAACATTTCTTTACTTCATTTGTTAATTAAATCAAAGCTTTTGTTGTCTTGATGCTATCTATGATATATATTTAAATCATAAAGTCTTGGTGGCAGCAGTATATAAGCCATATGTATATATATATATATATATATATTGACTTTTGCAAGGCAATGGGATTAAGTGACTTGTCCAAAGCTACACAGTTAGGCAATTATTAAGAGTATGGGACTGAATTTGAACTCAGCTCCTCCTGACTCCAGAGCTGGTGCTCTATCCACTATGCCACCTAGTTGCCCCCATAGTATACTCTAATCCTTTTTAGTTTATAAAATCAAAGTTTTCCACTCTTAGCTTATCCCATATATAAAATATTATCCAAGATCAAGAATATTATAAAGATATTACATTAGTTAACTGCAATAGTTGACACAACAAATGACATATATTTCACTCAGTTTTCTTCTTGATCAGTCCCAAATCATGGCAACTCTCCACCACCCACCACCCTCCACTCTACCCCCTGAATTTTTGCTTACTCTGATTAATAATCGTGATATTTCTCCTGCTTAGTTCTTTCCCCTCTGTACCTAAAGAAAATTTTAGTTCAAAATACTCTCACTGCAGGTCATATATGGAATTCCTTTTATTGCGTTATTCTCAGTTTTATCTAATGTCCATCATCAGTTTAGATGTCAAATTACCTTAATTAGCATTATTCTTTTGGGAATTATCTAGAATTTTATTCCTAGAATTATATATTTATCAGAAGTGAGCTGAAGGACAAATGTCTGATGCCCTCTGCACTGGCTTTTATATTTTGATCACCAAGAAGTAATGCCAATGGTTTGAACTTTAGCTCCTTAGATCAATTAAGACACCAGGATAGTTTTACTTATTAGGGGAAAACTAGCTTAGCCTGTATGGGGTAGATATTGCTTCTTTCACATATTACTCCTTGGTGTCAAGGTCCTAAAAAAATCATCCAGAGAATCTTCTAACATTTAAATGGTATCACAACTGTTCCGTACAATCTTGACTTTGAGGAGATAAAAAGGCAATACTGGAGGAGGAAAGAGGGAAAACAGAAACCAAAAAAGATAATAAGCAACAGCCCTTTAAAGAAGTGATAGAATATGGAGAACAGAGACCACAGATCTCAAACTTCAGTGGAAAATTTTGCAAACACAGAATTCCAGATCTAAATGATTTGGTTCATATTCTGAGTCATGTCAAAATTTTGCTGTTCACAATTCATTTCCTGATGTAAAGAGGTGATGATGAGCAGGAACAGCACCAAAAATCTAAGGACCATAGTATAAAAGATGACACTTTAAGCATAGTTACTGATCCTCATCTTAGGTCAGGATCTTAGATAGCTAAGTGAACATTATTTTCTTGCATGCAGTGTGTCCAAGTACCAAGGTCAAGAAAATCATCTTGTACCATCCCACATGACCCATTAGCCAAGTCCTCCCCTATTCACTGGGAACTCCCTTTGTTTCCATAGCAGTCTCTGCTTAGCATCTGCCCTTCTTCTTTGCAGAGTTTGGGTAGGCAGTTTGTTTCATCAGAAGGCAAGGGATCTCTCAACCCTTGATCTTCTAAACTATTCTTAAGAAGATATCTATTAACCACTAGTACAAAACTGGCAGCAAGATGGAAGTGTTATGCCTAATAATAAGAAAATCTGCCTAAGCAGATTATGCCAGGACCCCTATTCAATTGGAGCCACATTTTGATTCTCACCATAGCTTTTGTGGCTGTTGCTTCTACTGCCTGTTCTGGGGCCTATAACACTGCTCACTTTGGGACCAGATAAAAGAAATCAGGTTAAGTTGAAATGTGTTAAAACTGATGGTGTCAAAATTCCCCTCTCCCTATTCCTCTTTTCTGTCATGTCTTTTAAAAAGTGTCTATTTGCTGGCTTCTACAGCATGTACTAAAATTGAAATGTTAAAGAGAAGATTAATATGATCTCTGCTCAAGAATGAAATTCATGAAGTGTTCCATATTTTTAAAAGAAAAATGTTGCCCACATTTATACTTTGAATTATTCCAAGGTGTAACCCTAAGAGAATTAAGTATCAAAATAAAAAAGTCAAGACATTTTAGGTTTGAAGATTTTAGAGATCATCTAGTTTCTCATGTGTAAGTAGGACTTGTTTCCTAAGACTTGTTTCCTGAATTAGGTTGTGCCCAGAAGGCAATCCACCCTGGTTCTGTGAAAGAAGAAGATGGACCTTGGGAGAGAGGAGGGACTAACCTCTAGAAGTATGGCAGAATGAAGAGGTGCACAGAGAGGAAGTATGTCCCCTGAATATTGGCACCCTGGGGCAAAAACCTTTTCCCTCTGTCAAGTCTAGTCCACTTCTACCAACTTTACAGAGGACAAATTGAAATCACCTGAGGGGAAGGGATAGTCACATGGTCACACCAGCCATCCTCTGGACTCTCAGTCCTTGGCTTGCTGTCAAAGAGCTGTAAAGGAAGAAGCAGTGTAGGGTCTAATGCTATAAGGAAAGGGTCTGTACTTGGAATTTCCCTACCAAATGGCAACAGCAAACGTTACAAAATAAAGCCCTCTAAGAGGGGGGAAAAAATAGAAAGGTTAGCAGATATAAATTTATTAGTTAAATACTGATTTTACAGCAACCTCACCTTAAGACAATGTTAACAGGTCTGTAGGGTCAGGGAGGGTATGGGCATCCATCCTTCATGGAAGGGAACAAAATGGGAGATTTAAATTGAACCTTTTTTTAAAGATGCTCTTTGCTACTGGAAGATTTTGGGTTGGGGTAGGTGTCATAGACAGTTACAGTACTGTTTATGAGAAAGAAAAAAAGATCATGGTGAAAAGTCTCTATAGGACCCTGGGGCCCTCTTTGATCAGTATTCTAGGCCAGCAATAATGGGGTAAGGCAGGGAAGGAAAAGACCAATTCCAGAGAGGTTCACAGTGGAGACTTTCCAAGGGATTACATTCAGTACTTTATGGGATATTTTTTTCAACTCTCTTGAGGCTTTTACCTATCAGGTAGATTTCCATTTAGAAAAAAAATCAAAGTCAAACATTTAAGCCAGTTAATATCTCATCTTATACATATAACTTGGTCCACAACCTTTGAAAAAGCCTGTGAGAGGAGGCAAGGAAGATGCATGTTATATTATGTATCATGAGTTGCATCATCAGTGAAGATTCAGAGAGTATGGGAATAAGAATTGCTGGTTGCTGGAAAGATCCTCCCACCTCCAAACCTTGCCATCCCCAAGTCACTTAGCTGAGGGGGCAGTGCCCAATCAGACCTTCTTCTCTGACAAGGCTTTGTATTCCAGGCAAAGCCTCAAGTCTTAGGTCATGGGAGTGAAATGGTAAAAGGAAAAGATGTCCTCATCAGGAAATCTTGTGGGAGGAAGTCACATCTGACAAAATGGTCTCTGACTACAATGAAGAAGCTTTCCCCATTTGGTTTTTGGAGGGTGGTTCTCTGTACTTGATGATCCAGAATCTTTCCAGTTTTCCTACCCAAGTGACTTTAAGTTTCTTCCAAGTCATTCTTTTGGAGTCAGTCTCATCAAAACTCATCAAAGGGAAGAATTAGGAATTCTGGCTACAGAAAATCCCAAATCTCCCTTTTTCCTGGCTTCCCAAATCCCAGAATCCATGTGAGGAGTTTGAAGTAGAGAAAGAGGTGAGATTATGCAGTGATGATGTCCCCATGACTTTCAGCTAAGACGAGGTTATTCCAGGAGTCCTGCTTCGTGCCAGCCTGTGGGGACTGGCTGACTGGAGATGGGTAACCCTGAGGCGAGATCTTCAGAGCTGAGAGAACTGGATGGATGGAGGCCCCATGGCCAGACATTGAGCTGACTGAGAATGACTAGAAATAAAAAGTGAAAGGATGAAGTGAAAGGGAGTTCATCACAGAAGGCTGCAAAGTATTCGGAATGGGAGAGTTCAGAAGTGGAATCTTAATGACAGGGCTCATGTCATGGAGACCTTAATTAATGTCTTGAGGCTTAAAATATTTCCCTTTGGGAGCTCTTAAATCTAAGGCATTTATCCTATCTTAAAATGCTCTGGCAGATCCAAGCTTCTGGAAAATGGATTAATGAAATGGTATGAGGAAAGGGAAAAGCAAAATGATAGGCAAACTCATTAGCCCCTCTCCTAACTTGGTCCATTGAATGGAGGTAGCTTAGTACAGTGTTTCTTGCTTTTCCTGCCCCTACTATTCCAGTAGGCAATGGGCTGAATTTGCAATTAGATAAATTGGGTTAAAATCCCAGATATACATTCAATACTTGTGGGTCCTTGGACAAAACATTTCTCTTTGGGTCTCAGTTTTCTCATCTATTAAATGTTGGGGTTTAGACTATATAGCCTTTAAAAGTCTCCTTCTAGCACTAAAATCTATGGGTCTTTAAGAAGTCAGAAATATAAAGTGCCTGGAAAATAGATCTTCAGCATTGAAGCATGTAGGACAAGTGTCGTGTCCAAATCACAGATGGGGAAGCTGATGATAGGAGACTGGTGTCACAGATTATAGTTACTGAATAACTAAACCAGGTCTTGAACAGTCTCTAGAATCCAGAATCCCATATACAACATACTTTGATAAAGAATATCAAAATGGTACCATGATGGGATAGACATTGTGCAATGAAGGGAAAATTTTGACTTCTTAGAAGGAATAAATGCAGCTATCAGAGACATAGTGATGTTTACTGGCAGTTAAGTGATGCAATGGATTGAGTGCTAGAGTTAGGAAGTACATTGAGTTCAAATGTGACCTCAGATGTTTTCTAGCTATGTGACTCTGGGCAAGTCACTTCACCTTTTTATCTGTTTTATCTACCAGGGTTGTTGTAAGGATTACATGAACTATTGTAAAGTGCTTAGCACAATTCCTGGATATGTAAATAGCTATACTTTTATATAGTAAGTACTACATATATATATATATATATATATATATATATATATATGTAGTACTTACTATATAAAATATATATATATATATATATATATATATATATGTATGTATAAAAACCTTTATCATCATGTGATCTGACCACAATGAAAGACAACTAAACCTCTAGTATGTATGCACTTATCAGTGAGGAATCTTCCTATCAATTCTTATGTAAGATTCTCAAGGCTACTCTCTGAGGAACCAAAGCTCCACTGAGCCCAAGAATACAAAGGTATTCTTGCAATATAGAACCCTCTCTCATATAATCCAAATAGAAGGGCAAGCAAGTGGATTTCCCAAGGAATGTGGATTTTCCATCATCTGCTCTAACCCCAAGACAAAACAGGAAATCAGTTCACAGTGTCTATCAGGGACTCTAGCAGAATAGGGCAATCCAGATCTCACAATAGGGACAGGACACTTCTGAAGAAGTGGTAAAGGCAATTCTGTTAGGGGAAGGGGCCAGCTGGAAGGCACAGTGGATAGAGTATTGGATCTCGAGTCAGGAAGACTCATCATCATGGTACCATTTTGATATTCTTTATCAAAGTAGTATGTTATATATGGGATTTGGGATTCTGGAGACAATTCATGACCTGGTTTACTTTTTCAATAACTATAATCAATGACACCACAGTCTCTTATCATCAACTTCCTCATCTGTGATTTGGACACAGTAACACTCATCCTATCTCCCTCAAAGGCTTGTTATGAGGGTAAAATGAGATAATGAAAGTGAAAACTCCTTATGGTCATAGACTTCAATATTGAAAATCTATTATCCAGTTTGACCTCAGATATTCATTAGCTGTGTGACCCTGGGAAAGTCACTTAATCCTATTTGCCTTAGTTCTATATCTATAAAATGAGCTGGAGAAGGAAATTATATTACATTACAGTATTTTTGCCAAATGAGATCACAGTAAGTTAGACATGATTGAAAAATTATTGAAGATCAAAATGTGGAAGGACCTAATTCACCTTTTGAAGGTTCACCTCCCTGCCTTAATGGAACTTGAGATTTACCACTGTACTGGACCTTGGAGATCCCCATCCTAACTCAACCTCCTTATTTTTTGGAAGAGAAATTTCAGGCTCAGACAGGTTAGAAGATAGGTCTATGATCACATTCTAATAAGTAGCAGATTAAGATTTGATCCCAGGTCATCTGACTTCAAATTCAGTACTCTTTTCTACTACACCATGCTACCTCCTTAAAATGATAATAAATTTGATGATGAACCCAGGTAGGAAATTTCCCTATAGTCTCAATGTAGCAATCTTATACTATAAAATAAGAAGCCCTAACATTTAGGACATTTACTTTAGGGCAATCCCATTGTTCACTGAGGATTTGCTTCATCTCCAGTTCAAGGTCAAAGTTTTCTGGTTAAATTGCATTCCTCATTAGCTCATATTTCATCAAAGTTATGTTTAATCTTGGGGTTATTTGCCCACCAGGGATCCTCTTCCCATTCTACTTACTATACTTACCTGAGACATGGGACTGGTATGTCCATAATGGGAGGACAACCCTGGCTCTGTTTTGATGGGACGCATCTCCTCAGTGCTAGTGGTATTACTAGAGCTGCTGGCAGTGCTAGTGGTGGGAGTGAGACTCTCACTGCCCGTGGGACCTGGAAACAAGGCACACATAGCAGTGACTCTCAGGCAGAGAGATAGATCTCTTCAGAAGGTCAGGAGGCAATGGAATTGCTGGTTACAAAAAGAAAGAGTGTAATGACCATGGGAGGGAAGGATGGGATGGATTATGGCCAGGAATAAGTAAAACAGAAATCGGAAGGGTTGTACCTGGAAAGTAAAATTTTGCCAACATGTTTCAAACTCATGACAAGAGATAATATGATATAATGGAAGTATTGCTGTTCCCATTGTCAGAAGACCTGAGTTTGATTCTTACTTTTAGTACTCACTAGTTATGACAAGTCCCTTAAGCTGGACCTTTGTGATCTTATTTATAAAATGAGCTTTGGTTTGTTGTTGTTGTTTTTAATTAGACTTTTGATTCCATTGGAGAATAGAATTCGTGGTAAGCATGCCAAAGGAGATCAATATTTTCTATCAAATTTTTAATTTTAGGGGGGTTTCCTAAGGGCACAATATATCAGAGACAGGACTTGAATACTGGTATTCTTGGCTCTAAGACCAGTTCTCTACACATAAGGCCACATTTATTGGAGCATGTAGTAAAAATGAAGTAAAATATAGTAAAATGGAGATTTTTTTCACAGGTCTGTTGTGAACTAATTTATGTAGGGCAAATCCACACTTGAAAATGCTATAATGTGAGCTATTAGCATAACTATCCCATTATAAACTTCAAAATTCTGTCTTTGGGGCACAGGAAGAAGCAGTTCATAAATGTTTTCTCCCTAATGGAGAAGAGCAATTCATATGGCTTAGATAAAAAGTTGATGAAAGTAAACTATTTTGTTTCTTTAATGGCAATCTTAAAAACCATCAATATTTACTGGAATGAATACCTCCTATGTATATCAGTACTGAGAAAGGAGTGTCTAGCATAAGGAGCAAATCAGAAAACTATTACTTCCATAGTAAATCTATATACTTACTTACCAACTTCTGATCTCATTTAATATGACTTAGTTTCCCTAAGTCTGATCATATCCAGGGAAAAACCAAGTTGAGTTGATGGATTTGCAAGGCTAAGTAAAGGTATTTGCAGCTCTCTTAAAGGACCTGTCATCCCCTTCATCATAATTACTATTAATAAGACCACAGAATGAAGTAGGGAAACTCTGTTAGATCTCAAAGCATTTTACATAAAACATATTTTCATACACAAAAGAAAGCACTGACGTTATCAGTACCATTATGATTACAAATAAGCTACATAACATTCTGCTGAGTTAGTAAGCATGAAGAAAAACCATTTTCACAGCCCAAAGTTCACTGATTTGTTTGCTTAATTACAAACCCTATTGTTAACATTAGAGGCCCACCTGATGTTGTCTTAGCTTTGTTAAGGTTCTTGGGTTTCCGTTTTCTTGTTTGAATCCCTTCTTTCCTCATTGCAAGAGGCCTTGGGACCTACAGAGTACAAAATAATAATGTAAGCAAACACAAATTTCCATATGTAATCTATTTTCTAATTGATCCCAAAGGGTAGAGAGATGTCAGTAATCATCTTGAACAACTAAAGCATAGGGTGTTTGAGTAATGTGAGTGGACTTTAGAAATTCTGGCAAGAAGGCCTTTGGATAGAAATTAGCCTTATAAAGAAATTATAGAACTTGTTCATCAACGACTTTCTTTTTTTAAAAGACAGCAAACTTCTCAAACTTGATAATGTTATCCCTAGGGAAGTACTGAGGTTTCCTTTTTCCATTTTAATATTAAAATTGTCATTCATCTACATTTCAATTTTCTCTTGATCTCTTAGTTTGGGTAGCTGACCTTATGGAACTAAAAAAGATTATTAAAACAATTAAGAAATTATATGTATGATGAATACAGAAAACCAAGGAAAGATTTATATGAACTGATGAAGCGTGAAGTAAAGAAAGTCAAGAAAACAATAAAGACAATGACTACAATTATGTAAACAGAAAGAGTAGCCACACACACACATATACATATGCAGACATATACACATATACACACACAAGATAGAAAATGGGATGTCAAAAAAATCTTTTGAGAAGATATATGAGAAGACACCTTTACTCCACTGTTTGCACAAGTTGGAGTTAACCAAGTATTGCATATTGCTCTTATTTTCAGACTTTTTCTAAATCTTGATCAATATATTTTTTCTTTTTTTCTTCCAAAAAATTTATTATATGGGATGACTCTCTGAGAAGGAGAAGAAAGATTACTGGGGGAAATTATGGTGATGTAAAAAACCATCAATACAAAGTTATTTTTTAAAAAATAACATTGAGAAGGTAATTTCATTTCCTACAATACTAGCAAGATTGAGATGTGGGGCAGCTAGGTGGTGCAGTGGATAGAGCACCAGACCTGGAGTCAGAAGGACCTGAATTCAAATGTAGCCCCAGACACTTAATTACCTCAAACATTTAATTATAGATTACTTAATTACAATTAGTTGTGTGACCTTGAGCAAGTCACTTAACCCCACAGCCTTGCAACAATAAAAAAAAGATTGAGAAGTTGTTTTTCACAAAGATGAAATATAATATAACCCCTATTATTAAAGAGGGCTCATTCTACTGTATAAGATTAGGTGAAAAATAAGAAAAAGAATTAAAATATAGTAGAAAGAAGACTAGACAGGATATCAGAAGATGACACATTCAGTGACAAGATAAAAATGACAATTAAAAGGATGTGAAATGTAGCTAATAGAGATGAACAATTACTACATTATCAAGATTCAGAGACTCAGTCTTAACTTACCCCATGCAGCTTCATATAAAGGCCACAGGCATTACAGACAGGCTCCCCTTCTGCATTGCGGCGCCATAGCGTGGTAGTTGTGGTCTGGCAATTTGCACAGGAGAGCCCCACCCGACGGGAGGCAGACTAAAAAGACAGATGCAAAAGGCTCATTTTGTATTTCACCAGAAAAAGAAATTTTCCCTAAAGTGAATCTTCTCAAGCAGACCAATGGGAGAGTAACTGAAATAGCCAATTTTCTGATTTGGAGCCAAAAAACAACCATTAAGTACCAAATACCAAAACCATTAAAAAACAAAACAATGAAACAGTTTCATGTAGAACCATGTCAAATGAGTGAGGAGTATTTCTAAGGAAGAATATAATGTCTTGAGGATATATGGTATGTGAAAAGACTTCTGGATGTTCAGTCAAAGGACCTTGGTCCTGTTAATTATTATTATGACCTTAAACCCCTATTCCTCATCTCTAAAATGAATGACTTGGATTATATGATCTCTAAATTCTAGATCTTAATCTATCATTCTATAGTCACCAAACTATTTCACTGAGTAATAAAGCCAAAATCTCCTAGTATTTATCTAGGGTACCTTCCAAATAAAAGTGAGACTTGGGAAGCCTCAGGAACATCTTTCATTCATAAAAGCAAGAAGATATAACTTTAGTGTTACCAAGGAGCATCAATGAAAACAGACCAAATAGGAGAGTGAGCATGACTTGAAGAATGTATAAAGGGGGTTTGGAGGATGTGCGGTTGTTAGTGCTCAAATCCAAGGGGACTTGGACTATGATATTGACCCATACTGAACTGAGTTCAACTGAGAACCTAATTGCTTTCTGTTTTCCAGAGACTTGAGATTATGTAGAGCATTATGCCCACCAGATATTTGGAAGGAGATGTTTATATTTTTCTGTAAGTGGAATTGGGGTACATGTGACCCCCAAAATTGGACAAATATAAATAATTATATTTTATTATATTATATTATTTATAAATATAATATAATAATATAAATAATAAATATAAATCAGTGGGGGATGGAGCCAGCAGCAGAGACTAGATACTCCTAACCCACCTAGGGATATGGGAGAACCCCAAGGAAGAGTGAAATATAACATCTGACTCTCAGGGTAGTCACTATATTTTGCTTAACTAAAACAGCATTTCAATTGTAAAACAACTCCTGTTACAAAAATTAAACATAATTTTTATTGGCTCTGAGTTTCTTTTACAGATATACACAAATGAAACAATATTTTAAATAAAAAAATTGATTTTTAAATAGTTTGGAAAACATTTACCTGATTTATATCCATAATATACACACACACACACACACACACACACACACACACACTCTTTTTTTTTTCCCTATAGGAAACTTTATAGAAGTTCTAACATATTAAGCACAATTAAAGGGAAAGCCTAGCTGCCAAAATGCTGCTAAGCAATTAACAAGTAATTTCTTTGAAATATTAAACAAAATGTATTTCTGGAGTACCTTTTACATTTTTACAAATAACAGCTCCAGTACAATTTTCCTTAGTTGTGCTTAAGTCTCTTGGCAGTGAGACCAGAGGAATATAAACAGAGCTAAGACTCTAGGATTTATATTTTAAATCAATTAGAAAATGAAAACAAATGATTCATAGATGTGCATGTAAAAAAACCCCTACATTTATAGTTAATTAGTACAATAAAATTCAACTATGTTACAGTTAAATAGTTTGACATATCAGGCAGTAGCAATCACTGCTTCAGTCACATGGCAAATTTTTGCATAACCTAATTAAGCATTATGAGAAATGCTTATAAGGTGTGAAGAGTTATTTGCTATTTTATGATATTCTTAAAAATGAGAACTTTGAAATTCAAAGTTAATAAATTCAGCATTCTAAATCATATACATTTTTGCAAAAACAAATCAAAAATGCTATGTTATAAAATTTTGACAAATAGAATACTTTGTAATATAATTCTATCATGTTTTCATGTCACTTTGATAGTGTTTACTTCAAAAATATAATTTAAATAGCAATTCAGAATGGTAGATTTTCAAGCTAGTTACTTTTGTAAAAATGACTGCTGTTGCAGCTGTTTCCTACAGAAGGTCATAAACATGCTGACAGTCAAAACTATTTGGTACAACTAACACAATGTCTGAGAGGCAGTAAGGGACACTAGATGAAAGAAGTGGCTTTGCCAGCAACCTGATGGCATCTTTAAATCAGCCTGACAATATTTTTGATATTTTGTTTTTTTCAGTATTGTGCCTGAGGGTAGAGAATTCCATTCATATCCCTCCTCCTCACCCCCCTTATGCTTTGAGGGAGATGTGACTTCCAAGACTAGTATTATAGCTCTGACTCTATGCCCCCTTATCTATGACAGTGACTGTCTCTGGGGGTTTACACATCCTGTCTCTGTGGGACCATATTTTATTCAGGGTGATATAATAATTTCTAAGAGAAGGTAATCGCCTGAAATGTAATTTTCCTCTGTACATTAGAAGAAACAATATGTTTCTGGGAGTTTTCATTTGAGATTTCTTTTAGAATGTTTCTAAGTGGAACCTTTTTATTTCTACTTTGCCCTTTTCCCCTCTAGTTTTCAGAGACCTGGAAATTTTCTTTATGATTTCTTAAAATTTGATGTCCAAGTTCTTTTTTGGTCATAGTTTTTAGATAGTCAAAGGAATCTAATTTTTTTTAATTTTTAATTTTTTTTAGGTTTTTGCAAGGCAAATGGGGTTAAGTGGCTTGCCCAAGGCCACACAGCTAGGTAATTATTAAGTGTCTAAGGACGGATTTGAACTCATGTACTCCTGACTCCAGGGCCGGTGCTCTATCCACTGCGCCACCTAGCTGCCCCTCTAATTTCTTTTTTCTAATATGTTTTCCAGGTAAATTGTTTTTTGCTCTCAGATACTTTGCATTTTCTTCTTTTGTTTTAGTCCTTTAATTTTATAATATAATTCTTCTTGTCTTTTGACCATGGATTGGAAAAATGACAAAACAAATTATGGCAATGAAATACTATTGTTCTGTAAAAAAAAATCATAAGTGGATGAACTTCAGAATAGCCTGGAAAGGCTTGCATGAACTGATACTAAATGAAGTGTGATGGAAAATATAATCCATATCCAGAAAAAAAATACAGAGTCTAAATGCAGAACAAACATACCATGTTAACTTTTTAAAAGTTCTTTTTGGTTTTTTCTTTCTCATGTTTCCCCCCTTTAGTTCTGATTCTTCTTTCATGAATCAACTTTCACATGACTAATGTGGAAATATGTTAAACATAATTGTACATGTACAATCCATATCAGATTACTTGCTGCCATAGGGAGGGTGATAGAAATATGTGGCATTCAAAGGCATACAAAAAGATGAATGTTGAAAACTATCTTTGCATGTAATTGGAAAATAACAAAATAAAATAACATTTAAAAATAAAAAAATATATAAATGTTAGGGCCAAGCCCTTTTCACTTCTAGAAGCAAAGGCTGGGCTGCTCCCACTTCTGTTTTCTTGATGCATTACTTTGTGATTCTAATTTTCAGTCCTCCAGAAGTAATCTTATTCAGGACCTCCAAAACAAAGTCTGATCATTGAAGTCTGAATTCTACAAATTTTTGACATGGTAGGTCCAAGCAATAGTAGATTGCTTGATGGACTTAGTCTCTATTAATCAACTAGGAAGATCTGCTGGTTCAGGATGATAGAACTGCACAATATCATTTGATTTGGAATTCCTGTCCAGGTTATTCTGTTTCTAGTTTCAACCTGGGCTAGAAACTAGAATTGAGTCTGCTTTGCTTTTTGAGGTCTTTGCATTTTTTTCTAACTTAAACTATTGTCCTTTTCTGTTTGGATTTCTGCTACCTTTCCTCCAATAGTCGGCAATATATAAAGCACTTGCTTCTCCCTTCAAAGTGATTTTGTGATCTCTCTTTTTTTTTGGTCTACAGGTGAATAATATTATTTACACTAACACATCAATCACCATGTTAATTAACTATTTTTCTTTATTTGTTGAGGAATAGGAAGTATATGTAAAGTATAATCTAAAAATAACTATAATATAAAAACAAAAGGCAACAATGTTATTTTAAATTTTTTTTTATTTAAGGCAATGGGGTTAAGTGACTTGTCCAAGATCACACAGCTAGGCAATTATTAAGTATCTCAGGCTGGATTTGAACTCAGGTCCCTCTGAATCCAGGGCCGATGCTCTATCCACTACTTGACTTAGCTGCCCCCAACAATGTTATTTTTAAGTAAAAAAAAAAGAAGGAAGTAAATTAAGCCTTTAGGTGAAAACAAAAACAGTTAATCTATGGTGGAGTAAGGACTACAACATAAAAAATATGAGGCAAAAAAAATTTTTTTAATTAAAAATATCCTTAGTCACTGTTCCTGTTCTAGTTTTTATTTAGGATGAATCCATTCTTCAAGATCTAGAAAGTCATCAGAATTGTTCTATCTAACCCTGACACAGATTGCAATACTCTCATATATTAGCATATCGTTTTTCTGAGTTTCTGTGGCTAAAAGTGTTCACCATTGGAAGTCTGGTCCTTAGACAAGATACATGCTTAAATCTTGCTTTCCAGAACTTATGCTTCAATGACCTAGCCCTGGGGTCAGCAAAGTAGGGAGTCAACCAAATCCCACCCATTACTTGATCTTATATGATCTGTGAATTAAGAAGAGTTTTGCAACTTAAAATACTATAAAACTGTTTAAAAAAAAATGTAAAGACAATTCTTAACTTGCCTAGCTGTACAAAAGCAGGCAGCTGGCCTGTAGTTTACTTCATTGACCCCTGACCTAGTCTTTAAGATCCAAAGGTCAAGTTCATTCCATGTCAGAAAAATACTCCACTGGAAAATACTATCCACATCCAGAGAAGCAACTAGGCAGAATAAAGCACTATTTTCAATTTTTTCAAATTTGTTTTATGTTTTATTCTCTCATGGTTTTTTTTAAACTTTTTTGTTCCGCTTCTTCCACAATATGATTAATATGGAAATATGTTAAGCACAGTTACACACACACACACACACACACACACACACACACACTCTCTGTCTAGGGGAGGAGGAGGGAGAAAAATGTAGAACTCAAAAATCTTGCAAAAAAAGATGATGTTTGAAAACTATCTTTACATGTAGCTGGAAACATAAATAAATTCATTTATTTTTTTTTTTTAAAAAAGACTCCACACTGAAAATGTTAGGTTAAAAATATATTGATGTTGATCAAAGCCAAATTTTAAAAGACTAGGGGCAGCTAGGTGGTGCAAGTAGATAAAGCACCGGCCCTGGAGTCAGGAGTACCTGGGTTCAATTCCGGTCTCAGACACTTAATAATTACCTAGCTATGTGGCCTTGGGCAAGCCACTTAACCCCATTGCCTAGCAAAAACCTAAAGAAAAAAAAAGCAAAAAAAAATTTTTAAAGACTATTTCTCCTTCCTTTTGGCATCTCCCATCAACAATAAAATAAACTGGTTTAACATAGCACAAATTCTTCATAAATAATAAGCTGACCTAAGGAAACTCCTAAGAAACACAGAAGTTCTAGATAATGATTTTGAAAAGACTTCACAGATGAAACCCACAAAAGGTGAAACCTAGAAAAATAAACCCCTGGAAAAAGGAAGCATGGGGACCAATGGTTGCTTGGAAGAGCACTAGACTTAGGGAAGCATGATCGGGAACTTCAGGAGGGAGGGGTTGCTTACCAGACGACGTTGTGGCTTGATAAGAGGGCGATTGATGCCGTTCATTTTGTGGTAGAGTCCACAGGCATTGCACAAATAGTGACCTGTCCCATCTCGCCTCCAGAGAGGGGTAGACATGGCCCCACAGTTGACACATTCTCGACCTTCAGAGAAGTCATCAAACATATCTATTGGGAAATAAGTGGAAAGAAAATAGTTAGTTTTCCTCCCTACCTGGTCTTAGAGAATAAGTATAATGCCAATACAATTCCTTTCCAAGAATTTAAATCACTTTAAACATGATGTCATTAATCCTTACAATGATCCTACATGAAAGAAGGGACAACATAATGATACTAAGTCAGTATTTTATCCTCTTAGACAACAATAATAACAATGCCCAGACTACAGATTTAAAGTCTGAAGTCCAGAGCTGGGACCATGAACATAATTACATAGGTATCCTCTTTATTTCCCCTCTGGGATCTATGGATGTGGATTCCATTTGAATCTTTCCCCAGGCACATCAAACATACTGGAGATGGGAGGGGAAAGGGTTTCATCTGGAGTGTGCCTAATCATTTTCCCTCTCAGTTTGGCTATGTTTAACAAACTCTGTAGCCACCAGATGCTGATTGAACATGTCCTATGAATAAAGAAAGAAATTCAAAGTAAAGTTCAAGTGTGGAGTAGAAATATAGCCATATATTTTCTTTAAAGTAAAACAAACAAAAAACAATCCTCATTGATGTTTTATGTTTTGAACTTTTTCCATCTCTTAATGTAAATTCATGGCCCCAGTCACTGTGGTTTTTAACCTGTCCAGCTGCCCAGAGCTGCGCAACTTCAGTGTATGTGAGAGGCTACATCAAGCCCTTACCCAGACTGAAATGCCACTTGGCAGGTGGCTTGAGTATAGCATCACCTGGTGGAAAACTGATGTATTACACCCCCATACTTAACATTTTCCTATTTGAAAAACTTCTTGTATGATCAAACTGATGATAGCTCTACTCTCAAGTATCGCAAGTACACACAATATACTCACAAGTGTTACAATAAAAATCACTAAACACATATTACACAGCACACGTACACACACAAACCCAGTCATAAAGCCCTAGGGAAAAAATATACATATATATTAAAAATACATAGTGACACTATTTGTAGTAGCAAAATATGGGGAAGTGTATACTCTTATTTAGGACTAGCTAGATAAATTATACAATGTATAAGTAATATTGTTGTTCTGTAAAATATTACAAATATGAAAAACTCAAAAGAAACTTGAAATTGAAACTCATTAGAGTGACAGAAGCAAGATAAAAATGTACATAATTCAGATCAATGAAGTTACTTTTGATGGCTTGATAAAGAAGCACGCCTCCTTTCTGAGGAGAGCTGGCAGAGTACAAGTGAGGATTGAGCCACATATTTTTCAGACATAGTCAATGTGTTGATTTGTTTAGCTTAAACAGTTTTTTTTTACAAGGAAGAGATTTATTGAAGGGGAGGTGTCAAAATGACATTAAATTAATAATCTATTTTTTAAGTTTTTTTTTTTACAATATTCCTAATAAGTGGTCACCAGGCACTGCTTAAGCACCCTCAGGGAGGAGGAGTTTACCATCTTTTAAAAATTCATGGGGGCAGCTAGGTGGCACAGTGAACAGAGCACCGGCCCTGGAGTCAGTAGTACCTGAGTGAGTTCAAATCCAGCCTCAGACACTTAATAATTACCTAGCTGTGTGGCCTTGGGCAAGCCACTTAACCCCATTGCCTTGCCAAAAAAAAAAAAAAAACTAAAAAAAATTCATTGATAATTAAGAGTTTAAGTCACTACATACTGTTTTTGGCCAGGCACTCAAGCTCTGAAAATCTTTTTTTTTCTTTTCCATTTAACTCATTTTATTTATTCACAATTTAGCAGCCACCAAAACTCAAAAACATAAAGATATTCTGTAGTGTAAGTATTTTATTGATAGCCTGCTCTAATAATTGAGAACTACTTTATGTAAAGCTGAGATTTGTTTCCTTCCAACTATTACCCATTGGTTTCCTTTTCTTAGCTCTGCCCCCCTGAAGCTGCTTTTGTTCCTTTAAATGTTAGCAAAGAAAAAAATCCCAGTTCTTTTAAAGACTGTATTTTGATCCTCTCATCCATTTGCATCAGGGCCACAGTTTGGAAAGTTTGGCTCATCCAAAAGAAAATGCTTGGATCCTAACTCTGGGTAGTGAATCAATCATTTGCACCTGCAAACCAAATCAGTCAGTGTCCCAACCTGGTAAATACCGGGCAGGTGTGAGTGGTTGTTTGCTTATGTTGTTTGTGCACATCATAGTCACAAGGCTGGCTATTTTTGCACCTGTATTACACTTCGAACTTTTCAACCAAGGTCAGCTACCTTTCAAGAGATGAAGCAACTCACCAAAAGTCAGCATTTCTATAACCAAGCTTCTTACCCTTGGAAGCAGCTTCCCAGGACAAGAATTGGGGGGGGGGGGGGGAGGGTGTAGCATGAGCAATCAGAGTTAAGTGGTTTTTCCAAGGTCACACAGCTAGCTAATTCTAAATTTGAACTCAGGTCCTCTTAACTCCAGGGCCAGTACTCTATCGCACCACCTAGCTACCCCCAAATGCTTGTGGATTGAGTGATTGGTTCCTTCCTTGTAAGATAAGCTGGTGTGGTTGAAAGAATAGATCTTTTAGAAAATGTTATCAAATATAGTCTCTACTTCTCATTTCTTGGGAGACCTTGAAATTTTTTAACTTTCTCTCTCTGTTTCCTTTTCCTTCCCGTAAAACAAGCAAATGATCTAATAAGGTCTAAATTCTGACTGGGACTTTACATTCAAGTCACTCATTGAAAGTTAGTCAGTAGTAACATTGGCCACAGGAGGGCTCCACTATCACACAAATGAATAAGGTGGGCTTACTCTCCAGAACAGAACCTTCTTTTTAAGACAGTCACAAAACTTAGAAATACAGAGTCATGGAATCTCAGAACTAGGAGTTTAGAGGCAATTTATTCAAATGTTTAATTTTATAGGGGGGAAGCAAAGACCCAAAGGAAAAGTGACTTGTCCAGGGTAGCAGAATTGGGATCCAGCCAGGTAGGAATGAGTCCCAGGCAAACATTTCAGTGACCAGCTGCTTTATTCCCTTCTCTTCATATTTTTCAGCTTTCTCCTTCCTGGAGATCTATGAGCTGGAAATAACTTTCTCACATCACAATAAACTAAACTGGATTAACATGGCATAAATTCTTCATAAATAATTAGAATCCTTTGATTCTAAACAACATACCCAAAGAAATAACTTTCTTTCAAATAATCACCTTCAACTAACCCTTCAGAACTCACTTCATTTTAAGAAGACTTGGAACCTCTTGGGCAAGAGAAAGTGAACCTGGACTCAAAATTGACCTTTAACACAACTCAAAGGACATTAGACCAATCATTTCATCATTATGAGCCTCAATTTCCTCTTCTATAAAATGATAGAGTTGGATTAGAAGCCTCTCAGGTCCATTCCAACTCTATAGTTACGTTCCTAAAGTCTATAGGAAAGTTATGGTTTTCTTGTTTATAAATAGTTTGAGGACTACTTTCTCTTCAATAAGAAAAACAAATTAGCCTCAAGTAAGTGCAAGGCACTGAGGAAGAAAAAGTGAAGTATGAGGAAAAATATTTACCCCCAGGGGACTGTCTTTGGGAAACCAGGCCACAGAATACAGGAAAGAGTATGCTAAGCCTATCACTGAAATGAGTCTTGAATCTGAGAACTGAGATTTTCTGATTATCCTAGTGGTTATTATCCTGTTCCTCTCAAAGATTACATCTTCTTTGTATTTTGTACCTTTTATTCGCTTCTTTGTGAATATAGTTTATTCCATTTAATAAAAGGGTTCTTGACCTTTGGGTTCCCAGATGCCCACAGGCTCTGTGCATGGATTTCAGGATGTCTTTAACTGAAATTTAACATTTCTTTAAATTTGAAAACATTCTGAGGAGTCAGCTCATAGTCTTTACCACTTAGCAGAAAAAATCTCATGACACAAAAAAAGGTGATATTCTAATAGAGTCTAGTGAAATACAATCTTCTCAAAAATAGGGACTGTTTTGCTTTTTATATTTCTATTCCTAGTACCTATGGAATATATTTGGAATTTAAAAAAATACTTGCTTATCAAAAAAAAGGGATTAAAAACCAGAATTTTTCTTTTATGTTTCTGTTTTGGTGTGTTTGTGGATGAGGCAAGGACAGAGTAAGGTCAAAGCTAGGTCCCTGACAGACATAGGCTAGGGAGAGAGGACTGTTTAGTAGCAATAACAGAAATTAGGGGTGGGGAGAGGTGCTGGGATGAAGGAGGGACTGGGAATTAGGATCAGAAAGGAACAGATTTAATAATGCAAATTTACTGCCCCTAGGGGAAAGGGAGGAGTAGAGGGAGGGGGAGTCCAGCAGAGTGTATCTGC
The DNA here is from genome assembly GCF_037893015.1 of Macrotis lagotis. Lineage (NCBI taxonomy): Eukaryota > Metazoa > Chordata > Mammalia > Peramelemorphia > Peramelidae > Macrotis > Macrotis lagotis. Next base: position 188,764,750 of record NC_133658.1, on the reverse strand, counting down.
ACAATGGGTGGCCAGATAATGACTAAATTAGATTTGCAGTCTTCAGGCTGAAGCCCTAGTGGGTCCCATACCTCAGAGTAGTCTACTTCCAGTCCAGTCAAAAACTTTTATGATTTATTTGTACCCAGTCTACTTCTTTTCCCTTCCTCCCCCCATTGTAATTTTCATTAAATAAGATGTGGCTATCCTGAATTTTTTTATGCAATCTACAGGTTAGAAAGCTGGTGTTGAAGGCTCCTACAAACCAGAGTCCACTTAGAGGAGGACTATGAGCCCTCTGTCCCAAGCTGGTCTGACTTAACTTACCTTTCTGTGACCTGGCTACCTCATAAGAGACATGAAAGTTCATTTTTTCCAGAGTGCACTGAGTTTCCCTAGTGACCTATGAGTTCACTCTTCTAGGGCAGAAAGGAATAAGCAGCTGTGACCCATCTTCCCTGAAGTGTCTGCCTAGAACTTGCTATCAAGGGAATTTGCCCAGCCTGTTTTATGGAGGTAGTCCATCCAGCCCTGGAGTTGAGTTAACGTTACCCCCAGTTAGGGTGGGGGTGGGGGTGCAACTCATAACCAGCCTTGTAAAGTGCTTTGCAAATAGAAGGAAAAACTTACAACAATGGCAATAAAGTGCTTTGCAAACATCAAACTTGATAACAATGATGGATTATAATTAGGAGGCTGGGGGAGGGGAGGCACCTGATAGACCTTTGTGCTCCGGTGGAAAAGAAAGAGGGGTGGAGATTTAGGAAGCTGTCCTTTTCTCAACCCGTACCTGTGACCTATGACCCACCAAGTCTGTGTTTGTTTAGTGCAAGATTGTAGGCAGGGACTCGGCACCAGCATGGATAGTCAACACAGGTAAAGTCACAGAGGCACAAATAACAAAGAATGTTAATTAATGACCACTACAGTGGTCAGGGAAGGGCTCACAAGGAATCAATCACTGAGTAAGCTTACTGGACCCAGACCACCTAATCCCTCAGGATGTGGATTTCCCCCTTGACCCTTACTGCCTTTTTTTCTGCCTCTGCCCAACTAGGATCCCCCACCCTGCCATACCACCCACACCCCACAGTGTCCAATTCACCAAGAAATTCTGCAGAGTCCACTGCTTAAAGCTTAGGGCAAATCACAGGTCCCTACCCTCAAGGAGTTCAGATATAGCAAAAGGATAAGAAATGTATATAGATACCTAGAGGACAAGAGAACTTAGGTACATAAATTTACCAATTAATCAATCAACATGTATTTATTAAGTGCCTATAGGATTCTCTATATTTTAATGTAACCATCATAGTACTCTCTTTGAGGGTACAAAAGTACCCCCTTCCCTCAAAGAACTTACATTATCTATATAGGGGGAGACATGTATTTATGAATGTATAAAGATACACACACATATATATGTATACATACATACACACACATTTGTGAAACAAGGACTGTTTTATTCTTGCCTTTGTACATGCATGTGTACATTGTATTCTACATATTATATATCTAATAAATACAAGATAGGATGAGGAGAAACTAGCAGATTGTGCGAATATCTGGAAAAGACGAGAGAACAATCCAGAATCTCTGTCCATGGGAAGTGTTTCCATATGTCTAAAAACAAAATCACATTGCCTTCTAAAACCCATTAGTCCCTTTATCTACATAGCAGCCCATATACTTCCCTACAGTCTTCTTACTCCCAGGCTGTCCAGCTGTATGTCATAAGTAATGCTCACCCTGCTCTGGTGAGTTCAGTCATAGGAAGGGAGTGAGAGTAGAATGGAAGCAAAAAAAATAAAAGAGGAATTAAATTCAATCCAACTGTGCTGTTGGCTGATGTGGACATTCCATTTCCCCCCTCTGCACCTTTGTAAAGATGAATTGAACTTGTTTGTCCCTCCCAATTTCTCAATGCTAGTTCTGTGAGATCTTTCCTGCTCTCCCCTCCACCCAGCCCAGTTGTTACTTCTTCCCTTTTACAATTATTTCATATTTGCTTACTAATGTACATGCTATATCTCCTCAATTTTAAAGTCTCTTTGAAAGCAGGGATTTTTTTTTTTTTAATGGAGATACAACCCCATGCCTCATGTACTGTCTTGGACCTGGCAGGTTTACTGAATGTTTGTTGAATTGAATTGAATTGAATTGGGAACTGTTAGAGGTTCTAATTAGGAGTGATATAACTAGATCTGTTCCCTAGGGAAATTATTTTTGCAGCTGTACAAAGGATGGGCTAAGGAGGTTGACTCTAATCAGATAGGCTAGAAAACCTAAACTTAGGAGCCCTAGACTGGGTGAGTTAAAAAGGGTCTACAGGTGGGGTGAAGGGCCTGTGTTTACTTGATAAGTGCTTTATGACTTGATTCACCTTCAGTAAGAAGCAGGAAGATATAGAGTTCTTGACCAGACATGTTGAGTTTAGGCACTAATAAGACATTTGTAATATTTGTCCTTTATTCTCAAAAAGACCACAGCTCCAGGGAAGTGATGCTATGACAAGCACATGAATTGGATTTGAGTGAGGGGGACTGTGTCAAGTCACCTGCCTTACTTTCTCCTCCAGAGACATCTGGATCCAGTGGCCAGATATGAATCAGGATGACTGAAGATGGCCCTGGATGAGAGGCAATCAGGTTTAAGAGACTTGCCCAAGGACACACAGCTAGTGTCAAGTGTCTGGGGTCAGTTTAGAGCTCAGGTATGAGTACCCTACACCTGGTCTGTCCACTGCATCACCTAGCTGTCCAGGTGTAGGGTACTCATATGGGGATACCCTATAGTCAGTTGGAGACTCAGGAATAGGATTTGCTGAGAGATTAGGGATCAAAAAATAGATTTGGATATATATATAATCATTACCTATTGAAACAGTTGAGATCAAACAGGGAGGGGAGGCAAAGGATGACAAAGCAATGAAGGAGAAAGAGAAGAATCAGACGTGGTTTCAAATCCCTACTATGGTATTTACTACCCCTGTGACTTCAGAAAAGTCCCTTCACTTGCCCAGGTCACTGTTCAACTGTGCAATGAAGAAACTGGGCTAGACAGTTCCTTTTAGTTTTAAATCTTTTTACCTGGCAGACATGTCCTAATCTTAAAAGCAGAACTGGAGCCTGGGTTGGTTGAACAACCAACTCTATATAATACTTTGGGTCCTGGAAACACTTCTCTACAATCCTAAAGTTTTAGTCTTCTGGGTTTTGTCAAGTCAGACTCTAAGCTGCGTGGGCTATGAGCTGTGTGTGATGTGAAGGGAGGGAGGAGACAACACATACAGTGCCCAGGCATGGGTTGATAAAAACATTTTTTTAGCAGCCTTTGGCTGCCAAACAGAAGCTACTACAAGCAAGCTTGGCTGAAGCCAGAGCTTTGCCCCAGGTCTCTGCAGATAGACAGACAGGATGAGGAATTTATCCAGGGACTTGGCTGCTGAATGGAGGTGGCAGTGAATTTGATGGATGAGGAAAGGGCTGGAGGGAGGGGGGCCAGTCTCTCCCCAAGCTCAGGGAAGCAAAGGCCAATTTTGTTCAGCAATTGAGGCAGATGCAAGCTTAGGAGTAATCGGATCTCTAAAAAAGTTAGCATTGTTTATCAGAAAGCATATTGGATTTAGTCAGAAGACTTGGGTTCAAATCCCAACTCAACTGTATATGTCCATGAACAGTTTTCCCAGAACTCTCCTTCCTGTGGAAATAATAATGTGTACAATAGAATAAAGATTATACTATAAAATAAAATTTATGTTATAGAAAATACAGGGTTATTGTTGGGGAAAGGGACCATGTATATAACTTCATGTGGTTGTTATTACCAGCTGTCAAAAAAAACCCCAGCGATAATTGGAAACCAATGGAATTTATGCCCTCTCTTCCCATTCTTAGGTCATCTTGACCTCTGTGTTTGTTTCCCTTGTGATAAAATGTTAAAATGAATAGGTTAAAGAGAAAAACAGCAGTGATGTAATAGATAGAGAGGGACTTTGGGGATTCTTCCCCATGCCACAGACCTGGTTTAAAGTCCTTCCTCTGATTAGGACCCTGAGCAAGGCATTCCAGCTCTCAGCGTTCCAGGGAACATGCTAAGGACTAAAAATTGCAGAGCAGTTGCTCACCTGCATAGTTAGAGGGAGTTCTTTGCTGGGAGCATCTTATACCAAAGATCCAGATCAAGTATGTAAATACAATTTAAATATGGTTTACATATAGAATTGAATATAATAATAATATAACAATGCACTATATATGTGTACATATAATTTAATTGAAAGATGACCACTGTGTTTTCAAGGAACCAAAAATAAACTATTTTCCAAGAAAATAGATGAATCTACTATTACAATACCTTACTCATAATAGGTACATAATAAACATTTGTAGAATTTGTTTAGAAGAAAAGTGCATAAAGCATAACATGAGCATATTATCATTACAGTTCTACAATCTCAGGATAGTCTACTTTAACCTTGTGTTTCAAGGGAACATTGCTGTTTCCTTGAATGATCTAATGAATAAACATATGTTCCATTCCTTTCAATATCACCTATTAAGGTTCAAATAGCTGTAGGCTCCTTGAAGACAGAGGTTGTACCTGCAGATCTTTGTAACTTGTACACTGCCCACAAGGTGCTCAGCAACTATTTGCTGATTATTAAGAAATTAAAATATTAAGAGATCCTATTTGTAAGGCCCAAGAAGATCACTCTTCATGATTTTAACCAATCCAAAAGCATTTATTAAATACCTGCTATGTATAATGTGAAAGGCAGCATAGCCTAGTCCATGGAGAGCTTGCCTTGGAGTCTAGAAGACTTGGTTGCCAGTCACTTAATCTCTCAATGCTCCCTGGCTATTCTTTTTTTTTTTTTTTAGGTTTTTGCAAGGCAATGGGGTTAAGTGGCTTGCCCAAGGCCACACAGCTAGGTAATTAGAAAGTGTCTGAGGCCAGATTTGAACTCGGGTACTCCTGACTCCAGGGCTAGTACTCTATCCATCTAGCCACCCTTTGCCTTATCTTTCACACCAGTTCATCTTCCACTTAGCAAGTTCTCCTACCTGACTGCTGAGAACTTTCATTGGCTGTTCCCATGCCTAAAATTTCCTTCTTCTTCATGTATGCCTCCACAATTCTCTGACTTCTTTCAATTTCCAGCTAAAAATGTCATCTTCTATAAGAAGTCTTTTGTTTTATGTATTATGCCATTTTTTCTCTCTAATTTTTTTCTTACTTTTGAATTTGATTCTTCTTTTACAACATGATCAATATGGATCTATATTTAGCATGGTTATAAATGTAGAACCTATATTAGATTACTTTCTGTCAGGGGAGGGGGAGGGAAGGGAGGAAGAGAGAAAAATGTAAAACTCACAACTTTGCAAAAAATATGACTGGTAAAAACTATCATTGCATGTAGTTGGAAAAACAAATAAATAAAATACTTAAAGAAAAAAAGTCTTTGCTGATTTCTTTTTAATTCTAATTTCTTTCCTAGGTTGTTTACCTCCAATTTAGCCTGTCCTTATCTTATTTGTACAAAGTTGTTCACTTGTTTTCAATCTACTTCCAATACACTGAATTCCTTGAAAGCAGGAACTTTTTTTTTTACCTTTCCATTGGATCCCAAACCCTTAGCACAGTGCCTTGCATATATAAGGCATTAAATAAATGCTTGTTGATATGACATTATCTCATACTCATCAAATTGGCTAATATAACAGAAAAGGAAAATGATAACTGTTGGAGGGAATGTGAGAAGTATTGGGACACTTCTGCACTACTGTACTGATTAACTATTTTGGAGAGCAATTTGGAACTGTGTCCAAAATACTATCAAACTTGTGCATACCTTTTGATCTTGCAATATCACTATTAGGTCTTTGTCCCAAAGAGGTTAAGATAAAAGGGGAGGAGGGGGAAGGGATCTACTTGTACAAAAATATTCATAGTAACTCTTTTTATGGTGGCAAAGAATTGGAAATTGAAATGATGCCCATTATTTGGGGAATGGCTGAACAAGCTATGGTATATGAATGCAATGGAATGCTATTGTGCTATAAGAAATAATGAGCAGGCAGATTTCAGGAAAACCTGGAAAGACTTACATGAACTCTGGGTGCAGAGTGAAATGAGCAGAACCAAGAGAGTTTTGTACACAAAAGCAACAACACATAGTTGACGAGCAACTATGAATGGCCCATCTATTCTGAGCAATACAACAACCCAAGACATTTCCAAAGTCCTCATGATGGAAAATATTATCCACATCCAGAAAAAGAATTGATGTACCCTGAATGTAAAATTAAGTGTACTATTTTACCTTTATTTGTGTGTGTTTTTTCCTTTTGGTCTGTTTCTTCTTTTATAATATGACTAATATAGGAATATGTTTTACAGGATTGAGCATATTTAACCTATATTAAATTGTTTATCATCTTAAGGTTGGGGAGAGGAGGAAGGGAGAAAATTTGGAATTCAAATTTTTTTAAAAAATGAATGTTAAAATTGTCTTTACACTGTAATTGGGAAAAACAAAACACTATTAAAAATTTTTGTTGATTATTTCCATTTTAGTAAGTCACATTATGTGCTGGATAGCATCAAGAAAGACAAAGATGTTACTATTGCAACATACAAGAACTTTTCCTATTTTTTGAAAGCTTAAATATTTATTTTTGCTTTGAAATTGATACCCCCAAATATCAAATATTTCCACATACAAAGTCGAAAATCATGATCATTTAATATAGCTTGTTTTTTGAAAGTATATAATAATCATGTATATTATAATCAGAGTTGTCCTGTTTATTTGTACTTTTCTCTGAAATTTCCTTCTGATCTTTAATGTGCATTTTAATTTAAATATAAATTAAACATTTAAAACTGCTTCAATAGCTTTAAAAATTTTTTCTGTCCTTACCACTATTGTTAGCTCCCATTCCTCCTTTCCTTTCCATCAAAAACAAAATAAAACTTAAAAAAAGGCTTGAAAGAAATAATCATAGTTCAGCAAGAAAGATCAACTTAGTGAAATGTAGATCTCTTTCTGCACATTGATTCCATCAACAGAGACTCTAGTTGCAAATATCACCCTTTCTCCCTCAGTTATGGCTTCCTCTTTTAGCAACCTGTCCTATCTCTCTCCCCTTTGAAAGAAATGGTAAGAGAAGGAATGTGTCAGCACCAGGATTGAAACTGAATATTTACTTCTGTTTGACTCTTCTCTTTTCTCCTCAATCAGCCTCAAGCATTGACAAATTTTCTTTCCTTTTCCATTCCATTTTAAATTCTCTTTTGAGGCTCCACTTAACTTTCTCATTCCCCATCCTCACTTGTTACCTTGTTGAATTTGATATAGTTCTACACCAAACTCTTTGTGTATGTGTGTGTGTGTGTGTGTGTGTGTGTGTGTGTATTAAAAAGTGCATGAGGTTCATATGGTTCTCCCATCCCTTTCCACCAAATTCATATATTTCTCTTCTAGAACACTCTAATTAAATTCTTCTTCCTCTTTTATACACTAGTGTGGTTCCTTTTACTCTCATTTTTCTTTCTCCTCTTAAAACCATCATAACAATTCCCCCCTCCCTCCCCCATATTTTTTGTCTTATTTCTCTCAATGCCCTTTGAATACATTAATATTCAGAAGAGATACTTTTCTTCAGTTAAGATTTCTTGAAACATGGTATTTGGGGTTTTTTTCTTTCAGAACTGTCTTTTCAAGATATTCAGTGACTCTTTAATTGCTTTATTCTAGTTGTTTCTGATACCAAATGTATTACATTTTCTTCCATTTTTCCAATCTTGAGTTTGTTCTAATATTTCTTGCTGCCTCATGGAGTCAAGGATTTCTGTTTGATCTATTCTTATATTCAGGGAATCCATTCCATGGGTAGTTTACCACTTTCTCTTATAAAATACTGCTTCTGGTTCTTTCCTACAGAGATTTTATTTAATTTATAAAGTTTTCTTGCTTTCAAGCAATGAAAAATGCTCAGAATCAAAATATGGAATGTCTTATGGAAGGAATAGCAAGGAGACCAATCAATCTCTCTCTCTCTCTCTCTCTCTCTCTCTCTCTCTCTCTCTCTCTATATATATATATATATATATATATATATATATATATATATATAAAGTACATTGGAGTGAGGCTAAAAAGGTAGGAGGGGCCAAACTATGAAGGTCTCTTCAAATAGAGGAACTGAATAGTTGATCCTAGAGGTGATAGGGAGCCACTGGAGTTTAATAAATAAGGGAGTAAAATAATCAGAACTGCTCTTAAGGAAGATCAATTTGACAGCTGAGTGGAGGATCAACCAGAATGGGAAGAAACTTGAGGCAGGGAGATCAACCAGAAGGCTCCCCATAGGAGAGGGATGAGGAAGGCAGGAATTAAGGATGATACCTAGGCTTTGAATTTGAGTAACTGAGAGAATGATGGTGCTCTCAACAATAGAAAAATTAGGGAAAAGGGAGGGCTCAAGAGAAAAGAGTAAGTTCAATTTTAGACATGATAAGTTTAAAGTATCTACAGCAATTCAGCTTGAGATTTCTAATGGGCTGTTGGAGATGTGAAACTGGACATCAAAAAAGAAGTTAGGGTTGGATAAAAAGATCTGAGAATTTTCTGTATAGAGATGATAATTAAATCAATAGCATCGATGAGATCACCACATGAAAATGTTTATATAAAGAAAGTGAGGTAGTTAAAAACAGAATGTAGGAAAACATTCACAGTTAGTGGGTGTAGCTGGACAAAGATTCAACAAAGGAGAGTAAGGAGTGGTCAAATGGGAAAGCAAGGTCATGAAAAACTAAAGAGAGGATGGAGAAGAGAGTGATCTACTATAACAAAAGGATGCAAAGAGGTTGAGGAGGATGAGGAATAAGAAAAGAGAATAGATTTGCCAATAAAAGGTTTATTTATTCTGACCTCAGATGAAGTCAGAAGGAAGACTACAGAGTTGGGTGAGAGGAAGAAAATAGAGGCAGCAGATTGTCAGAAACCTTTTTAATGAATCTGGCAATGAGAGGGGGGAGAAATGAAGGACTACTGGGCATGGATTGATCAAGAAAGGAGAAACATGAGTATTTTTCTAGGCAGAAGTCAGAGAGATTGAAGATTAGTGACAGTGTTGATGAAGGGGCAATGTGTTGGAGAAGATGGGATAAATTGGATCAAGGGTTTATGTAGAGGGATTTGCCTTTGCAAGGAAAAAAAGTCAGTTCTTCATGTGATGAAGAAGAAAGTGCTGGAAGGCTTTTATTTAAAAAAAGGAGGAGGGGAGGAAAGAAGGTAAAACTCCAGAAAAAAAAAGCCTGTTTTTTTCCAGCAAAAGATAAGACAAAATTCTCAGACTTTGTTTTTAACTTGCTATAGAATGGAGAAACAATCCCAGAAGAGCCATGTGGCTTTCTCATTGGTCAAACAACTACTTAGTGTGATAGCTGGGAACTAGAATCCTAGATGTGGTAATTGAACTGATTTAGGTTAGTGGTGAGATACTGTTGGGATGGGAAAGATCAGATCCTGTACCTCAGGGGTCCTCACTGGACTATAAATTCAGCCCTTTCTGAGCTCTCCCATCAATCCATAGGACAACTCATAGAATGACTATTCACAGATCCCAAGTGTATGGACGGGAGTGAGGGTGGGGAAGTGATTGTTATATTCACTTGCCTGAACACATATATATAAACAAGGAGGGCAGTGAGGAACAGAACACAAGGTCCTTTCCCAAGACCTCTGGGTCAGCCTCACCTAGGTCAGTTTAGCACAAACCAATAGTTTATTCATTCCAGAACCTTGTCCTTTAGCTCTACGACAGGAGTACATGTCCAGGAATAGATTTGGCAGGGCTTTTTTTTTTCCAGTTTTTGCAAGGCAATGGAGTTAAGTGGCTTGGCCAAGGTCACACAGCTAGGTAATTATTAAGTGTCTGAGGCCACATTTGAACTCAGGTACTCCTGACTCCAGGGCCGGTGCTCTATCCACTGCACCACCTAGCCACCCCAATAGATTTGTTTTATAAAGGGTATTTCTTATCCAGCTGAATTTTCATAACCTGACTTGTGATCTCTGACTAGAGTCAGGAATTATTTCCATGGTCTGTTCTATCCTCTTTCTCTTCCTCCCATCTGTAAAACTCAAGGTGAGTTATTTATATATTCCTTGTAGGAAGATATGAAAGTTATTCTGAGACTAAAGTCATGATACTAGAGAGAGAGCTTGAATCAGTTTTTGAAATTTCCATCAGAAAATGTCCTAGAACCTCACTTTCACCTTAACTAGAGAGGAACATCTGGTTTTCTTCTTTTCCTGCCCCAGAAATAGGGATCAGTCTACCGACATAGCAACTTTATTACTGACTTGGTCCCTGTTTCCTCCACTCATTTAATATAGTTTTTCTTTTTATGCCATTGTTTTCTTTCTTTTAAAAGGCTGGTTCTTCATGTTACACATAGGCTGAAAGTATAAGAGTTGGTTATTCATGGAACTACTCCCTCACTGTTTAGCACAGGAGTTTTGATCTGTTTGGTTTCTAATCCATGATAGTTTCTCCATCTTTAGGCAATCTAATTTCCCCTCTTTTTCCCTTGACTCATCTCCTAGGAACTCACCATTTTGATCCTGACAACAGATCAGATGAGCCCCCATGAAGAGTTCTGTTAATCCCAGACTCCCTGGTGCCTGGGATTCCTGTTCTGCACCACCATGCTCATCTCACTAATTTTATTTCCACAAATGTTGAGTGTCTACTACATGTAATTAAGGCCCTATGTGCAGTCCTGGTAATATAAAGATGGAAAACATGGTTCCTGACCTCAACAATCTGACCATCTATATGAGGGGGGAGGGGACTAAGAGATATACTTTACTTCAGTGAATCTGTTATCTCTGATGATGTAAATGACAGCCTATGCACATACTCTCATCTTGGCTCTTGTCCATAAAATATACACAAATAAATATAAGGCAAGGTTTTAAACATCTAGGTGGCATAGACTTGGTGTCAGAATAACCTGGGTGTGAATCCTGCCTTCTTTAATTTGCTATCTATGAGATCTCTAGGAAAGTCATACAACCTCTCTAAGATTCAGTTTCCTCATCTATAAAGTAGGGATTACATTTAATAAGTGCCTATTGTATTTTTATTGGGGAATACAAAAATGAGGCAAAAGACAGTCCCTGACCTCAATCTAAATGGGGAAAAAAGAAAAATGCAACCAAATATATACAAAGCATACAGGATATATAGGAAATAATTAAGAGGAAAAGCACTAGAATTAACAGGGATTAGGGAAGGCTTCCAGTAAAGATGGAATTTTAATTGGGACTCAAAAGGAAGTCAAGAACTTCAGTAGTCAGAGTGGAAGAGGGAGAGCATTCCAGGCATGGGAAACAGCCTAAGAAAATGCTGTCAACAGATAATGGGTCTTGTTCATGGAACAGCCAGGAGGTCAGTCACTGAGTCAAAGAGTATGAGATGGGGAGGAGTAAAGTGTAACAGGAAAGCAAGGAAGGGGCCAGGTTGTGAAGGGCTTTAAAAACCAAACAGAGAATTTTACATTTGATCCTGGTTATAATAAGGAACTGCTAAAGTTGATTTATAGGGAGGTGTCATGGTCAGATTTACTCTTTGTGCTTTGCTAATGTATGTTATTATGATGACATAAATGAAAGTTTTTAGAAGAGAAAGAAGTATCACCTGTTTGCTTCTCTAGGTCCATGGTTTGCAAATTAATTATTTCAGGGTGGTAGTGAGATATCAGTATTTTTCTCTGGAAGCATTGTCCAAGGTAGAGTATTGGATCTCCTCAAATTTCTGTCCTTTTGGGCTTTTCCTTCTCTCTCAGCTCAATCCAAAGTCATCTGAGGAGTCCATGGGGTCAATACCACAAGCAGCCACAGATGTTCCATATGGATCTGTTTGGAATTTTTCGGTTTACATATCCTCACCCAGAAGCAGTATAATCCCATGTCTTATATTAATTAGAATAATTAAGACTTTGGGCATTCAATTAAATGTTTTTACAACTTGAGGGCTTCTTGTTTGGGTTTTCAATCCAGTTATTATGTGGTTGACTGAAGCTACTACCCCCCTCCCCCTTCCTCCTCAGTCTCAGGCTGGCAGGATGGAGAGGAAACACTAATTCAGGCAACAAATTGCCTGAAAAGCTCCCCTAGGGACCCAGACAATAAGAAAGGAGGGAAAAGGCTTTTCCTTGAAGTCCTGCAGCGGTCAAGGGGAAACAATTTTCCTTTCACAGTGCAAAACCACAGGCCAGCAGGGAGATTTATGGAGATATGATGTGACCTCTTTGTTCCTCTGAATGCCAGAGAGGTATTTCAGAGGTGATTTACATCCTCGTGGGGGCTGGGGGGGGCAGGGAGGTGTGGGGACAAGGAAAACGAAAACGTGTTTTTCACCCTCTTGAAGGTTTCTTGAGGGATTACTTAACCAAACAAGGTTAAGCCGGGTTTTCCTTGCCTTTTATATCTTCTCATCACACTAATTCAGAACTGTTCTTCAACAAGCTTTTTAAGAAACTGTGGGGTCTAGTGGCTGTAGCTGTGGGGAGGGGGAGGAGGAATCAGTACAATCTATGATTAACATTTAGTGGAACTGTGGGCTGACCCAGACTGACTTGTCTCATCCTATTACCTATAATCAAGGAAGACTCATCTTTCTGACTTCAAATCTGGCCTCAGACACTTACTGGTTAGTTCCTTAGCCCTGTTTGCCTCAGTTTCCCCATTTATTAAAATGAACTGCAGAAAGAAATGGAGTATTTCCTCCATTATTTTGGCCAAGTAGTCATATATGAACTGCAACAGAAGAAGCATACAAATGGAACACAATTTCATAGACCAGTCCTCCTTCAAGAACCTTTGGTGACTTCCCTTTGTCTACTGAATAATTGCAAATAACAACTAATCCTACCCATTTCTTGGGACCCAGTTCAAATTTTATTTGAGTTTTCCCAGCCCATTCCAACCTGAAGTAATCTCTTCAGAAAGCAATTATGATCAGTTCTTTCGGCTCTCTAGCAACTAGACAATAGACCATGACTTCCTTGTGGGCAGAATTTTGTATTATTATGATTTCTATCTCCAGAGATGACCAGAACAATGTCTTGCACATGGTTAAGTTTTCAAAAATTCTTTATAATTCAAAAATTCAAGTTCTCTGTGTTTTGAAATATAATCTGGATTAAGAGATTTACTTATTTAGAATAGTTGATCCTGGAAGGGCAATATGACATAAGAAACAGAAGACTGACCTTGAAGTCAGAAAGACCTGGGTTCAAATTACACTTCAAATGCTCAAAAGAAGATTCTCAGCAAATCATTTAAGCTCTCTGGGCTTCAATTTCTCATCTACAAAATGGGTTAAATTTTCCTTTGCAAAGGCAACACCAACAAAAAACTTGACTCATTTAGTCCAACAGGTATTCTATTGCCTTGGGGGAGGGGCAATTCCATTCCCTCAACCATGGTTCTATACTTTGTCCTTAGCAGACAAGATAGAAGCCAGTCAGTTAACAGATAATTACAGTTATCCCTTCCATGCTGAAATGTTTCTGATCTAGGTTTTGATTTAACACAGGTGGGCATAAAAAATTAAATGGGAATTTTGGGGGAGTTTGGGGGAAGCCACAGATGACTCTAAAAGACCAGTAGGTCAACATAGAGCCTATAATCAAATACTTAACCAATTTTTAAAATAGGGTGCTGTAAATACCCCATAAAAGTATAAGGGAAAAAAAAACTCAGACTTGTCTGGTACAAAGGGAAGGTCAAAAAATTTTACAGATCATTAGGATGCAATATCCCTAATCCCTAAGGATAATTGTATTGTTTCCTATATGCCAGACACTGCACTAATCTCTAGGGGCACAAAGAAAAAGTGAAAACTGTCACAGCCCTCAAGGGGCTTATATTCTAGTTACAGGTCTCCCAGTTGGTTTCTTTGGGGGTTTTTTGCATCTGCATCATCATTAAAAAAAGTCACTTAACTCTGGTTGTAGATTTCTCTGGTCAGTCTTTGTGCTTCAGAGGCTATTCTTCTCTCTGTCTCTGTTTTTCTCTAAACATAATTTTAAAAACCTTATCCCCCTCTCATTTTTTTTAACCAATCTCAGCTCAGCTTTTTGTCATTATTTTTATAGCTTTAAATTACTCTTTTGTATTTGATCTTAGTTACACATGTCTGATCTCAGAAATTTCCCTGTCTAGATAGATTATGGTTTTAGATGTCATCTTTTCTTTATCAGAATCAACTGGGATTCTTTGGTCAAGAGAACCTCCCATCTTGAGTCATCTTCCAAATAGTCAGTTTTGATGTCAAACTCTTCCAGCATCCAGCTGTTGTGGATTTTTTTTTTTATGCTTCAATTCTACTCAAAAGACATAGGAATAAGTTACTTAGAACCTTCAGGTTCTAAATAACTGGTTCCCCAGATATGCCATTAATAAGATGAGTAGCCTCCCCTCACTGAGTGTCAATTTCCCTATATATATATATAAAACAAGGAGATTGAACCATAAAACTTCTATGGGTTTCTTTCAATTGTGACATTCTATGAGCCTCATTCTCAGAAGAAAGATTAGGCAAGGTTCAGTTTTGTCTATCCATTTAATTTGCCACCATAAAGAGATGGTAAGTTATACTGGACTGTTGATTTCAGAGCAAATTCTCAATTCTAATGCACGTATATTTGCCCTAATATGTAGCAATTCCAGGAGGAAAACAAAAGTTTAATAACATAAGATCACAGATCTAGAACTGGAAAGTACATTTAACCCAATGCCCTTATTGTACAGGTGAGGAAACTGAGATCCATAGGGGTGAAGTTATTTGCCCACTGACAAAAGCAGAAAGTAGTGAAAGTGGGATTCAAACTCAGATTCTTTGATGCCCAGTTTAATGCTCTCTCAAAAAACACCGGACTGCCTCCTGGCAAGACAGGGGACATAGGGTACTCCCTTTGGAGTAAGAAGTATTAAAAAGACAGATAGAGGTACAATCACCTTTCTTTTTCTGATAAACTCAGCATTATGATTAAAAAGTAATGTTGACTTAGTAGGAAGCCTTTACCTTTGGCAAGACTTGAGAGTAGGCTTTCTTAATGCTACCCTAATTAGAAAGCAAACATCTTCAATATGTATGTATACTGTGCTAGCAAATGTGAAAAAACCCTATGAAAGCATTAAATTGAGGAATTCTTCAAAGAACTTGATATGGATTAGGGATAGGGAAATTTTTTAGATTAAATTCCTATTGTTCATTATTCATAGACTTAAATCTGAATGGGGTTTTCTAGTCCAACTTTTTCATTTTACAGACCCCTTCTCCCTTTACAATATGTCACATACTTTTCAATTCAATGACACTAGGGTTATTTGATGAACAAGATACTCTCTTTCTTGGGGTATTTTTTCTAGTTGTTCCCGAAGTCTGCACAGCTGTTCTCTCCCCTCTAATCTGACTCCTGATTTCCCTGATTTCTTTTAAGCCTTTACTAAAATCCTACATTCTTCTGGAAACCTTCCCCAACCCCTCTTAATTCCAGTGCTTTTCCTCTCTTAATTATTTTCTAATTAGTGAGTTAAGTTGGTAACTTTGGATATTACCATTTCAGGCAAGGGCTAGGGTCAGACTGTAAGGAGTGGGAGGAAAGGAAAGCCAGATGAAAGCCCAAACATCCCAAAAGGAAGATTTTTCAAACATTCTGGGTTGGAGATTGAGAAAGCTAGAAAGATCTGTTTTGATTAACTCTTATCCTTTTATAATCTCTTTTATGTTGCACTCTCCCCCTTTTCAACCTGTTTGAATAGTCTCTCCCCTATTAGATTGTGAGTTCCTTGAGGGCAGGGACTGTCTTTTGCCTTTTTGTATCCCTAGTCTTTAAGTGAAATACCTGGTAAGTAGTAGCTACTTAATAAAAGTTTATTGAATTGAATTACAGATTAAGAAATTGAAGGTCAGAGAAGTAAATTATTTGTCCAAAGTCACACAGGTAGATAAGTCTTCAGAGGAAGGATTTGAATCAGGTTCTCCTAACTCCAAATCCAGTGTTCTTTATGTTTAAACTTAGGAACAAAATCTTTTTGTGTGTCATGGAACCATTTCACAATCTCTGGAAACCTGTGGACTACTTTTCAGAAGGTGAAATGCCATATGCAAGTCAGAATACCCTAAGACAGATCCCCTAAATTTCATGGAGGGGGAGAGAGAAGCAACGCAGCTTTCAAGATACACACACACACACACACACACACACACACACACACAAAGCCATTAGAACACAATTCAAATAAAAACCAAAGGGGAGTTTTGAACTCCAGGAGGTCAAAAAAAATTGTTAGAGTAGGAAAAGATATTAGAGCATTCTCTTGATTTTACAAATTGTAATTTAATTTCCTGGGTTTTGAAAAACCTAAGTAAAAGTTGACTTCTTGATGATTTACATTATGATATCAGAAATATATTCCCAGATTTAACTGGGAGGGACCTTAGAAGTAATCTAGTTCCACCTCCTAGTTTTAATTAGAAGGAACAGGGGTCAAAAGGGAGAGGTGATTAGCACAAGGTTAGACAAGTAACAATGGAGCAGATCTGAGAGGTGAATCCAAGTTCTCTAAACTACAGAGCCAGAGCTTCTCACACTATTCCACTGTGTAGGTTCCCAGAGAGGAAAAAACTAAACTAAACAACACAAACCTTCAGATAAAGTCATGAAAATATCCATCAAAATTTCTGAAGTCACATTTAGTAGGAAATTGATAACAAACATGAGAATTATACTTGAATACTGAAATAACATAGCTCCATAAGAAAGCATCAGGACTTGTGACCAGATAGGTGAGATGAAAGCCCAAATATCCCAAAAAGAAAAAGGAATATTTTTCAAATCTTCTGGGTTAGAGGTTGAGAAAGCTAGAAAGAAGATAGGGAAAGATCTGCTTTGACTAACTCTTGTTCTTTTATAATCTCTTTTATGTTGCTCTTTCCCCATTTTCAACCATGAAGAAGTCTGGATCTCTTGTATAAAGTCTTGTATAAATCTGATTGTAACATAGTCCTTCACATTCTCTTATTAGACTATAAGCTCCTTGAGAGCAGGGACTGTCTTTTGTCTTTCTTTGCATCCCCAGAAGTTAGCATGGTGCCTGGAATAGAGAAAGCACTCAATATAATGGGAATTGACTGACTTTGATTCTAATCCTGTTGTACAGTTGTGTCTGAGTCTTCATAACCCCTTTTGGGGTTTCCTTGGCCAAGATATTGGAATGGTTTGAGCTCAGATTTGAACTCATGTCTTCAAAGACTCCAGGTCCAGCTCTAATCACTTCACCACCTAGCTAACTAAGCCAGTTATAACTGTGTGATCTTACCCAGGGAAGCAAGGGAGAAAGATAAGAACAGAGTTAAGAGATACTTGGTAACCTTGGATACAGCGGTTTCAGGCAAGGGCTAGGAAGTAGAGTAAAGGAGTATCAACAGTTTTGCTTTTTCTAGGAATTTGGCTGTGAAAGGAAGGAAAGTTATAGAAAGATAACTTCTTTTTAAAGTAACTGTTGTTGCTGGTTAGTATTAGGTCATGTGTGGTTGATCTAGAATATGTATACATGTGGAGATCTTTACACTCATTCAATTCTAGACTCACCCCATCCCTAAATATAGGAATACAGTCCTGACCCAGCATTCCCTCTTAATCTTGATGATGCATAAAAGACCGAAAAGGTGAGGGTTTGAGAGCAAAAAGGCCAAGACCTTAGGCCAAGGCATGAAGGTAGTAGGAACAGGAACAGGAATTTATTTTAGTAAGCCAAGCAAATGAGTAACTAAGAGTTCATGTCAGTTCATCCCTTATGAAAGGGCAAATAGATGATGAAATAGAGTTCCAAACCTGGAATCAAGAAGATTCATCTTCCTGAGTTCAAATCTGGCCTTAGACACTAACTAGCTTGACCCTGGGAAAATCACTTAATCCTGTTTATCTCAATTTCCTCATCTGTAAAATGAGATGGAAAAGAAAATGGTCCATTTTGGTACCTTTGGAAGAGTCAGATATGATTGAAAAATGTGAACAAGCATTCCTTGTGATGACGGGATTTTTCCTCTACCCATAGAAACACATAACTTGAGAGTGCTTAGCAGCACTTCAGTTCCTGTGAACCACTGAGTCTTCTCTTCCTCAAGCTGAATATCTTCAGTTCCTTCAGTCAGTCTTCAGATGATAGGGACTCAATGTCCTTCAACATCTTGATTGTACATCTCTGGATATTATCCAGGTCATTGCTCTATTAAGGTCTCCAGTTTTATGGCATCTTATGATCTTACCTATCTCTCATCTAACATTGGGTTTATGGGATGGCGGAGGACCCAACTTTGCTCTTGAGACATCTTTATGGTGTTGAATTTTCCACCCCTTGTTTAAATAATATGGTACAAATATGTGTATGGGGTCCTTTCTCCAGGTCTCAACTTGGATAGGAAACAGCTAAGATGTTGGAGTCAAGACAGCTAGTGGAAAGGAGATAACTGTTTCTAAAGTCCCAATTCCCTGGGGCAAGATCTGTAGGGAACAAATAATATTCATTGGAGGAACTGGAGTAAAATGTTGACTCTCAAACTCCCTTGTGGAAGTCAATAAAACACTCATCATGCCAGTTGGTCCCAATTTGACACTAAACTCAGCTGATTTTGGTAAATCCTCACTTGTTTCTTGTAATTATGATTCTACTCCTATAGCTTATTTCCCAAGTGACCTTACAGAAAGTTATAATATTATAATCCTATAATTTTAGATTTAGCTCTAAAAAAAATCTTAGATATCATTTAGTCCATATTCTCTCATTTCATAATTGAGAAAATTGATGGCTAGAGAGTTTAAATGACTTGCTTGCTTAAGGTCACACATATGGAAAGAGGAAAAGCTGAGCTCTGAATTCAAGTCCTCTGATTCCATGTCCAACATTCTTCTTATTATACCACACTTCCCCCTTATGTTTTAACTTTGCCTTCAGTTCTCTCTGAGCACTACTAGTGTCTCTCCAGACATTCTCCACTACTTGGACCTCACTTTTTTCTCCACTTTTCTCCCCTTCTCCACTTGCAGTTTCATTTTATGTCATTTTTTCTATTAGAATATAAACTCTCTGAGGGCAGTTCTGTTTTTCTGTTTTTGTATTTGTATTTGTATTTTCAGGGATTGGCAAAGAGCATAGGATAAAGTAGGTGTTTAATAAATGCTTGAGGATTTGACTGACTCTAAACCTCTGTCTCCACATGTATATAATGGGAATAATACCTATAATACTCAGATCACTGGATTGTGATGATGATCAAATCATTCAGTGTATTGTATACCAAAGAGAGTAAGGTATGACTGAGATGCTGTCAACTATTAGCAAATCTTCAAATTTTAAGAAACCTTTGGAGTTCATCTCCCCTAGACTTCACTTCAGTCTGATTAATCCAACCTGACATCAATCTTTCTAGACCTTTCTTGCTGTTTCTATCCCCCTCAAAGCTGTCTCAAGATTCTAACCGAATTCAAATTTGAATCCTTTTTTTTTAAATTACAACACCAATTTTTTAAAAAGTTTTTCTGCCATGTATCTATTACCTAGATATCATGAAATGACCTTACCTTATAGAATGTAAGCTCCTTGAAGTCAGAGACCATTTCAATTTTCTCATTATTTCCCTCAGTGACTAGCAGAGAGTGCTTACCCAGTACTTATTGATTGAAGACTGAAGAACTGAAAGAGACTTCTTTTTTTTACAAGGCAATAGTGTTAAGTGACTTGTCCAAGGTCACAGAGCTAGGCAATTAAAATGTCTGAGGTGGGATTTGAACAAAGGTCCTCCTGACTCCAGGGCCAGTGCTCTATCCACTGCACTACCTAGCTGCCCCCTGAAAGAGACTTTAGATATTATCTGGTTCATCATTCCAAATGGCCCCTATTAAATCCATTAGCAGAGGAGTGCTTCTAACTATGGATATGGTTCCCCTTAGTCCTTTAGATGCTCAACTTTCCTTATCTATTCAGATGTAAGTTCTAAACCATCTCCAATCTCCCCTGTCACTTCCAATCGAGACCAATTTTAGTGAAGGAGATGGGTAGGCAAAGAGAAAGAATTTGGAATAAGGCAAACCCAGATGATAACCCAATGCTAGCTATGGGGATATTCCCAAAGTCTTCTTTTACACCATAGTTCCAGTTTCTTCTTTAACTAAAACCCTGACCACAGTTTCCACCCCTTGCCAGAGTATACTCTTAGCATAGATCCTAGCACATAGTTTGTGCTTAATAATTATTGACAGAATTCTTTATGAGCAAAGGTCCAATGTGCTCTTCTAGAGGTTCTACGTTGCCCCAGAAAGATAGCTGATTATTAATTACACTACTACTGTAGAAAAAGAGCAGCTAGATAAGGCAGTGGATAGAACTCTGGTCCTTGAATCAAGTGGATCTGAGTTCAAATGTGACTTCAGGCATTTGACACTAGTGAACCTACGCTAATTGCCTCACATCCAGGGCCATCTCCAGTTGTCCTGATTCATATCCGGCCACTGGAGGAGAAAGTGAGGTTGGCGACTTAGCACAGCACCTCTCACTCAAATCCAATTCACATGCATGTTATGGCATCACCTCTCTGATGTCATGATCTTCTTCAAGAATGAAGGACAAACAACAACAACATTGTAGAAACAATATATGAATTAGCTTCCATATTCTTTTAATCCCTTCTTTACTCCCTTCCCAAGTTATCCCTTCTCTTTCACTTTCTTGTTTGCCTTGGAGGAAATGGTTCCTATTACTTACCCAAGCACAAGAGTAGTGTTTACATAAGAGTAGGAAATTTAATATCAACATCCCCCAAAGTAAAATGTCTTGTCAGACTCTATGAAACAGTGATCACTTTAGCCAAAAAGAGACTATTCTCAAAGAACAGTAATATACTTACATCATTTAAACAGCTCTTGAGGGGAGAGTTTGTTTCTGCAGAGGAACAGAGGTTCTTAACTTGGTTTGTTATGATGAGAATTGAGAGGCAGGCAGAGATGTATACAAAATTCCCTCCCTTGAGTAGAGGCCCCTCTGAAGAAGGATTGCAGGTGGATTTTAAAAGGGGAAAGGGGGTGGGAAAGAAAGGATGAACAAAAAAAAAATCCATCTTTTGAAAAGCAATCCAAAAGTTACAGTGAGAGTGGAGAATGGGAAAATCTTTTAATTTGTTACCATCTTCCATTCTACCTTTACAATATCTCTTGTAAAATGTCCCCTTCTCTCTACTCCTATAGTCACCACCCTGGTATGAACCCTCATCCCTGAAGCTTGTATTAATATAATAACCTTCTGGTTGGTGTCCCTGCCTCAGGTCTCTCCCCATTCCAATCCATCTTCCACTCAGCTACCAAACTGATTTTCCTAAAGCACAGGTCTGACACTGTCACTCTCACTACACTATAATAAACTTCCCTATTATAATTTCTAGGATCAAATATAAATTGCACTTTGTTTTTTAAAGTCTCACATAGCCTAGTCCCTTCCTACCTGTCCAGACTTCTAATGCCTCTCATACTTCCCTTATTCAAATTAGCCAGTCTACTAGCTTTTATTAAGCATTTGCCACCAGGCAACATTGTAAGAGATTGGAGATGCAAAGAAAGCTAACAGCAAGAACAACAACAACAACAAAAAAAAAACCCTTTGCTTAAGGAACTCAAAGTCTAATGGGGAAGACAGTATTCAAATAACTATGTTCAAACAAGGATCAATTGGGGATAGTCTTCTATTAAGACATTAAGATTAAGGAGGAATGGGAAAGGCTTTTTGCAGAAGGGGGGATTTTTAGATGAGACCTGAAGGACACCAGAGAAGTCAGACAGGAGGCAGAGATGAGGCTTAAGAGCATTACATGAATGGAGGACAGCTAGGGAAAATACTCAGAGTAGGAAATGGAATGCAATATGGGAGAAAAAGCAAGCAAATATCTGTGGAGGGAAGAAAATAGAAGGTTGAAAAAGTAAGAAGGAGTATTTGACTCTTTGTCTCCTATTTTCCTTTTCACTTTTCACTGGCTGTGAATATCTACCTTTGAATATCATATCACATCATAAAGAGTTATTTAAAATTAAATTTTTATTATTCCTAGCTGAAGGAATATAATCTTTGGAGGCAAGAATGATTTTATTCTTTTCATTCTTTGTCCATTTATATGCTATAAATCAAGTGGGCAAACTTTAGCAGAAGACCTCCCTCCCCCATTAATTCAGGTCAACAATTATTTTATTTTTTATATTTTATAATAGACAATTTTCTGGAGGTACTGAGAGGTCAAATGATTTATCTAGAGGCACATGGTCATTTATTTGAAAATGGATTTGAACTCAGATTATAGCTACTATGTCAGGTTATCTTTCCACTTTATCGAAGGTACAGTTAATGAATGTTTTCAATGTCATCATTATCATTATTAACATTCACATAGCCTCTCTTAATCTTGGTTTTCTCTATCTGAAAAAGTGGGAGATGTGTAATTAAATGATCTCTAAAATTTCTTCCAACTTATATAATACAAGTCCATTTCTCCTCATTTCTTACCTGGTTGTATTACTTTGGAACTTCTCTGATCATCTTCTCTACCATGCCCCAGGAAGCTCATTATTCTGAAAATTTCATCTTTGCACAATCCCATCAGCCTTGGTACTTCACCTATTCACTAATTTCTGACTTTCTGACAGGTGCTTGGAACCATGAGCTCCAAACCTACATTTGAGGAGGGAGTTTCAGCTCAGACATTTCTTGCTTCTTTCTGGGTGTTGTCTTTTTCCTTTAGATTGTAAACTCCTAAGGGTAGGAACTATAAGATTATAAACTTCTGGAGGAAAAGAACTGTCTTTTTGTTGTATTTTTATATCCTTAGGGCTTAGCAAAGTGCCTAAAAAGAATTTAGCAAGTATTTAATAAGCATTTATTGACTTCAGTTTCTTTATCTTGTGAAAGCAAAAGAGGAAATAGGGACTGAGTAGGTGATTTCACTGGTATTAGGGAGGAATTGGCAGTAGAAAAGACTACCTCTACCAATACTATTTCTTCCTTCAGAATTCTAAGGACAATGCTGTAGGTTTGAGGATGTCCAGAAGTATTGTCCAAGAACCTCCATTGGGTACATTGTCCACTGATTGTTCATTTGCCAACCAGAGTTTAATA
This sequence comes from Macrotis lagotis, assembly GCF_037893015.1. Lineage (NCBI taxonomy): Eukaryota > Metazoa > Chordata > Mammalia > Peramelemorphia > Peramelidae > Macrotis > Macrotis lagotis. The sequence continues at coordinate 188,741,523 of NC_133658.1, read as the reverse complement.
GCTTTTAGAATAGAATGTATAGTTAGATAGTATAAGAGTAGGTATATCAGAAAAACCTGAGAAGACATATATGAACTGATGCAAAGTGAAATGAACAGAACTAGGAGATCATTGTACACAGTAACAGCAATATTGTATGGTGAAGAATTGTGAATCATTTGATTAGTCTCACTAATACCATAATGTAAGACAGTCCCAAAGAAGTTATGATGATGAAAATGCAGATCTGCCTCCACAGAAACAACCAATGTTGTCTAAATACAGACTGAAGCATACTATTTTTCCATCCATCTTTCCTTCCTTTCTTCTTTCCTTTTAAAGTTTTCATGCACAAAATGAATAATATTGTAATGTTTCACATTACTGCATATATATATATATATATGTATATATATACATATATATATATATATGTATGTATAACCTAAATAAAATTATTTACCAACTCAGGGAAAGGGTATTTGTTCACATTTACTGTTTAGAGCTTTGTGGATTCCATTCAATAAACAACGTGCCAGGCACTGTGTTATATGCTAGGGATACAGAGATAAATATTAAATAATGCTATACTCAATGGAATTTGTATTCCATTCTGGAAAAACTAACAAATACATAGGAAATGAAACACATACATATATGAACTAATTTCTGGGAGTAGGGCATCAGTACTTGGAGAGGAAAAAAGCCTTTATAGGAGTAACTAGGTGGCACAATGGATAGAGCACCAGTCCTGGAGTTAGGTGGACCTGACATTTGATAATTACCTAGCTGTGTGACCTTGGGCAAGTCACTTAACCCCACTGCCTTGCAAAAAACAATGTACTGTGTCTATTTTTTGCCTTTCTTTGTATCTCTAGCACATAGCACCTGGACATACAATGCTTAATAAATTCTTGTTAATTGACTAAGGAGGGATTATGACAAATTCCAAGTGTTGTTCCTGCTGTGCAGGATAGTCATCCTGTCTATGAAAAGAACTAGAATCAAGAGCCATTTCCATACCTATGCTGGGATGGAGACCAATTAAAATAGGAGAAATAAAAAGAATGACAAAAACTGAACATAGAACAGACAAGCCATGCTAAGCAAGTCAATCCTTGAAAATTGCTTTTCTCTCACCTATTATATAGCTTTTATCTTTGATTCAGCTCACTCTGAACTGGCCAAAACATCTTATGAAAAATAGAAAGCCAGTAAGATAGTAGCCCTAACAAACCATGAAATGCTTTACTTCTTGTTGCCCCTTGCTCCCCAAATAGCTCATTGTAAGAGCTACTATGCTAACAGATATTCTGAGGGTCTAGTTAAACTGCACAAGACTAGATAACTGGTTTTGGAGTCTTGATAATCTGAATTCAGTTAGAGCCTCTGACACAGACAGTGCTTCTGGACAAGTCATTCAACATCTCAGTGTTCCCCTTGTCCCAGGACATTATAAGCTTGAATTGGAGCAGATCAAATGCCCATTTGAACCAGAGTATTTCCTCATGGAGAGTTCCCCAAGTCTCATTGATCTGTACCAGCTCCTCCACCCAACCTCCCTTACATAACATAGTAATAAATAAAACTTATTCCTTTTAATAAATATGAGTTTTATGACCTTGCACAAATTGCTCAGTAGCTCTGTGTTATTGGGGAAAGTACTAACTTTGGAGGGATGAGACTTGAGTCCTAATCCTTTGCTACCTTTGACAAGTTCACAGACAGCTTGTTTAATCCAACTCCAACATTCTCAGATGAGGAAAGAGAAGCCCAGAGTGGTTAATTGGTTTGGCCAAGGTCACATGCATAGCAGATTCGGTTTCCTGCTATAAAATGAGACCATTAGATTGACTCTATGGTCCTATTATTCACAAAATTTAGAGGTGGAAGAGACTCCCAGAAGTCATCTAACGTAAACTCCTCAATTTCCAGATGAGGAAGATGTACTAAAGAAAGATTAAATGACTCACTTATGTAGTGAAGAGTAGAACTAGTACCCAATTCCAGGTCAAATCTAATACTCTTTTGTGTGATAATTATAGCCCTAACACTCATATTATAATGAAATTCTAATAAGGATATATATATCTATACTTTAAAGCCTTTAGTTATGAACTAAGACCAGATGAAAGAATATATGTAAAGCACTTTGCATACCTTAAAGAGTTATATAAATCTTATCTATTAGTACTTATACTAAATATCATTATCAGTTATTATTGGCACCTGTTATTTAATCTCCAGTGTCTTTTGGTCAATCTGTCTGAAAACAAGGATAAACTGATTATTTATTCTTCTTGGGATGATCTTGTCAAAGTGAATTCCTTATTGGAATTATCAAATGAGGACCACCTACAAAACCATCCCAAGTTGGATTTTTTTAATTTGGTGGGGGGACAGAGTTCTAAATTATTCTAAAGATTTTAGGTGAACAACTGATTTTATTATTTTACTGAATCATAAAATCATTTGAGTTAGAATGACTCTTAAAATATGTCTTCAAATCCTTTATATATAAGGGAAGTTTTTTTTGATTAGTAAAAACTTGCTTAAGGTAAAATGGATCTGGTTATTACAACTAAAAAATGAGCATTGTAGTGATATTTATTTAGCTCTCCCAACTTATCATACCCACTTCCCAATGACTGTGAGGAGAACAGGGGTTCTTAAGCTGATTTCCAAGGACTCCCAGTGGATCCATGGGGAAAAATTACTTCCTGTCATTAACCTCTAACAGCAATAGGAATTTCTTTCAATTATTAATTTTTAAAAAGTATATTATTTTGAGAAGGGATCTATAGGCTTAATCAGACTTAGAACCTCTAATAAAGATGAATTCCAACCTCAAGATGAATTCTAAGGTCTCTTCCATCTCTTTTATATGATATATTTAACTTCTATTATATGATACATTTAATATTTCAGATCTTTATCAAACTAAGACCTAGGTCCATTTGAGAGTGGGAACAGGGTACTAAACCAATAAAGGATTGCTTAAATACCAAAATATTCCCCTGTTTTCAAAGAAACTTTACTTTCTACAATTCCTTCTATCTCCTGCCTCCTGGCCTTTACCATTGCTTTGCCTGCAATGAACAACTTGATCATGTATACCTTCTATAATTCCTAGTTCCCCTTAAAGGGTTTGCTTAAAGGTCATCTCCACATGAAATCTTTGCAGATTATTCCCTACTTCCTCAACCCTAACCACAATATTATTGGGGTTCTTCTCCTCACATGCAAAATTTCTTTTGGATAGATTTTTATTTATTTATCTGTATATGATGGATGGATTCTTCTCTTCCCATCCAGCCCTAGAAAAATGTAGGATTTTGATTTCATTCTTTTCTTTTCCTCACCATTTTTTATCACTTTTCTTGACACAGCTGAATTAAATTCTAAAGCCCCTTCTTTAAAACCAGGAAAATCCAATTTTCTTAAAACTTATACTTTATATAAAACCATAGCATTTTCAAGGGCAATTTAAGTCTTGGTTCTATCTATGACAGGAGTTATTTGTTTTTTCTGTTCCCATACTGCTTCATTCATTTTGGGGGAAACCTGTATTACTGACTCTTTTACTTGGCTTGATTTATGAGCCTGGAAGTCAGGTCACTCTTCTCTAGGAAGAAAAAGAATTTTTTTTTCTCTAATAACTGATAAAATATCTGAAAAGGTCAATTCAGACCTTGACAGAAACACATACAATTCCAACCCAATCCGATAAAGCAGCAACTACAAAACTTTTATCAGAAGAAAATGTAACTTGCCATTTTTTCCAACTCAATTGATTGGACTTTTTATCTGAAATGACAGACATTATAAGATAGGAAAACCTGCAGATAAGGAGCCAAATTAAGCAGTCTTGAATCACATCAGATTGTATACCCCCGGTTCAAACTCCCACACCTGCCCTGAATGGGATCAATGAGAGTCTCTTGGCATTGTCCCCTCTGGAGTTTTGAAACATTGCAAAAGTGGATGAACTTTGAGACTTCAGCGTTTATTCTGTGATTATAATTAACCTGCTCACCAGTTGCTATCGATCAGCTTTGAATAGGGGGTGATAAAGTTTGACTGAATTTCTAGAAGTAGAAATGAAGGTTAGCATGGGAAAAAAAGAAAAGGAAAAGAAGAAAAAGATGAAAATATTTAAGAACAGAATACATTTTGAGAATATAATGCCTAGCCCCAAGGTATAACAAGCCTCCAGCACTAGACTATGCAAATGGTATATGATCAATAAATAAATAGTGCTTGAATTGAATTGAATTCCGGAAACAAAATTGGACCTAAGATCAGAAAACTTCTTGGCTCCCCCACATATCTTTTTATTTTTTCAAGTATATTTGAGATCCTATCTAATATAAAAATGAAATCGTGATTAAAATTTTCCCATCTCACCTTACTTGCAGAGAGGTATTTAAAATAACTTTATTTCCACAATGTATGCAGTAGCTTGTCCAAAAGGATATGAAAAAAAAGCCATTTTTGTTTAACAATGTCAAGTTGATTCTTACTCCCCCATAGTGCTGAACACCAGAAAGCTAAATTCCCTTCATCTGGATAAGAAGCTGAATATTCTAGCTTAATTTGATTACATAGTATTATTTTAAAATCCTATCTATGCTATAATAGATACAACTAAAGAATCAATGCCAGAAACAAAAGGAAAAAAGCCTCCACTGATGATACTTTGTTTTCTTCCTTACTTTGTTTATCCTGGTGGTGTGTCTCCTTGTTTATGCTGTACATCTTGAGAAAAATCTTAATCCTTACCCTTTTCTTCTAACCTTTTTCATCTTCCAAATGAGAGAATGTTTGTGTTGAGATCTTCAGCAGAAAACCATTTATTTGTTTTAACAAACAATATAGTATTACAAGCATATTATAAACAGATAATTTTAAAGGATCAGATTTTACTGCCCATAGTCAGATTGTGTCTATGGATTGACAAAATTTACTTATTTGGGAAGCAACTGGATTCTGGTCAACATTTGTTCCCATAAACCATGATTAAGGAGGTAGGCAAGAGAATTCACCTAAATATAACTCAGGATGATTCATAATTTTGTGGTTAATGTCTTCAAAAAATTCTGCTCTAAGTATATTCAAAAGATTCAAAATTCCATACAGAGTAATGTATAGTGAAAGGAATAAAGGATGGAAAATGATGAATGAATAAAACATTTCAAGTTTTGTAAATGGCTTTACAAGTATTATCAGCCTCTCAATAATCTTGAGAAATAGGTGCTATTTTATTTAATTTTTTCCAGCTACATGCAAAAATAATTTTTAACATTCATGTTTTGCAAAATTGAGTTCTACACTTTCTCTGTTCATCCTGCCCCTCCCCCCTACACTCCCCTTTACAACTCCCTCCACTCTCCCTTTGAGAGCAAGTATCTGATTTAGGTTACAAATGGTAACTATAGATGAGGAAACTGAGGCAGTCAGATTCCTGATCAAGGTCCCAAAGCTAGAAAGTTTCTGAGGCTGCATTTGATGACAAGTGTTCCTGGTTCTTGGTCAGATGTTCTAGCTACTGTGCCACCTAACTGCCAAGAACAAACAAGAAGACAAAATGTATTGACGGGAAAAAAGATAGAAAATCCTTAAGATTTAAAAACTGTCATAACCTTTATCTATATTACCTTTATTCCAAATACATGAATGCCATCATCTTGCCTGATCAGATAGACTTCATAATTCAAGACTAGATGGGTCTATCTGTCCCCAGGTATAGCCTACTTGACTAAGCAATAAAATCAAATTCTCTAGGTACCCTTTGCAATTAATTACATTTCAATTTGTTGTCACAATAGGTATTTTTAACCACTGTTTCATTTTATATTGGATAAGATCTCAAATATTCTTTACTTGTGAGATATGTAGGGGAGCCAAAAAAACATGTCTAAGTAGCTGCAGGAACATAAATATTCTTAGGGATTTTCCTTCCATCCCTAAATTCTCCTGCTTCTATTTGAGTTCAGTAAGAACTGCTTGGGTCCTGGTCAAAGCAAAGAAGAGAAAGGAAAGGGAGGCAATTTTTATGCCAGTCATAATAGTCAGCTTTACTGTCTTCATCCTTATGGTCCATACTAATTCTCCTCCCTGTTGGTGAGGAAATGAATAGGAGACTAACAAAGTCTGAGTTTCCCTCTTTAAAAAAAACAAAAGAAAAAGCAAGGAATCTTGCCTAGGTTCTTTCTGGTACTCATAGACCCACTATTATGAGTATTGTGAATCTTTTATCTTTTCCCATTTCTAAATCAATGCTTCCCAACTGGAAAGTTGTTTTATTTATTCAAATTATATGCAAAGATAAGTTTTCTCTTTTTTTTAATTTATTTAAGGGAATGGGCTTAAGTGGCTTGCCCAAGGTCAAACAGCTAAGCAATTATTAAGTGTCTGAGGCTGGATTTGAACTCAGGTCCTCCCGACTCCAGGACCAGTACTCTATCCATTACGTCACCTAGCTGTCCCAAAGATAATTTTTAACATTCATTTTTTAAAATTTTGAATTCCAAATTTTATCTCTCCCTCTCTTCCCCCCCAAAAGGGTAAACAATTCAACATAGGTTATATATGTAAAATCATGTAAAATATATTTCATATTATATGAAAGAAGAAACAGACCAAGAGGGAAAAAAACATTTAAAAAAGATAATGAAAATAATTTGCTCCTATATGCATTCAGACTCCATCAGTTATTTCTCTGGATATGAATAGTACTTTCCATTGTGAGTACTTTGGAGTTGTCTTGGACCATTGTTATTGTTGAGAAAAGATCAATCATTCATAGTTGATCATTGAACAATGTTGCTGTTACAATATATAATGTTCTCCTGGTTCTGTTCATTTCACTTTGTATCAGTTCATGTAAGTCTTTCCAGGTTTTTCTGAAATCTGCCTGCTCATCATTTTTTTTTTTAGGCTTTTGCAAGGCAATGGGGTTAAGTGGCTTGCCTCAGGCCACACAGCTATGTAATTATTAAGTGTCTGAGACCGGATTTGAACCCAGGTACTCCTGACTCCAGGGCCAGTGCTTTATCCACTGTGTCACCTAGCCGCCCTCATCATTTCTTATAGTATAATAGTATTCCATTACATTCATATACTACAACTTATTCAGTCAACTGCTAGGCATTTTCTGGGGATTTTATTTTAACAGGGACTAGCTCACTAAATGATTCAACATAATAAATTAGGAATAATCTTCTGTGGACAAAATGAATAATCTGTCCCAGTCAGTCAGTCAATCAATAAACATTCATTTATTAAGCCGCTACTATATGCTGGGCAGTGTGTCAAGTAAGAGGGATTAAAAAAAGAGACACAAGACAGTCCCTGTCCTCAAGAAGTTTATAATCTTATAGAAGAGACAACAAACAAGCAAATATGCACAAACAAGCCATATAAAGTATGGATAGGAACTGATTAAAAGAAGGAAGACACTGGAATTTGGAGGGGTTGAATAAGGATTCTGGTAGGAAATGGAATTTTAGTTGAAAGATATGTCAGGGAACCTTGTCTGTGGAGATGAGGAAGGAAAGCATTCAAGGCATGAAAGACAGGGAAAATGCTGGGAGCAAAGAGATAGCATCCTGTTCAGGGAACAGCAAGACTAGAGTTACTGGATTGAAGAGTATTTGCTGAGAAATAAGATGTAGGAAGACTGGAAAGATAAAAGGGTAGTAGGTTAGGAGGGGCTTTGAATGCCAGAGCATTTTGAGATTGAGCCTGGAGGTAATAGAGTTTGTTGAGTAGAGAGGAGACAAGCTTCAGGAAAATCACTTTGGTAGCAGACTGGAGGATGGAATGTTAGGCAGAACCAGTAGTCATGAGGTGATGGGACCTATACCAGAAAGGTGGCAGTGTTAGAGAGAAGGGGAAATATAGAAATGATATTGCAAAGATGAAATTAACAAGCAACAGATTGGACATAAAAGGTAAGAGATAGTGAGGAATCTGGAATGACATCTAGACTGGGAACCTAAAAGAATGTGAGGACGTCAGGGAGGCTAGGTGGTGTAGTGGATAAAGCACTGGCCTTGGAGTCAGGAGTACCTGGGTTCAAATCCGGTCTCAGACACTTAATAATTACCTAGCTGTGTGGCCTTGGGCAAGCCACTTAACCCCATCTGCCTTGCAAAAAAAAAAAAACCTAAAAAAAAAAAGAATGTGAGGATGTGTTGCTCTCAACAGTAACAGGGAAATTGGAAGGGGGTGGTTAGTGGAAAAATTGGATTCAGTTTCAGACTTACTGAGCTTAAGCTGTCTATTTGGACATCTAGTTCAAATTGTCTGAAAGGCAATTAGGTGCAAGACTGGACATCAGCAGAGAGATTAGGGCAGGATTAATAGACATAGCATAAAGACTGTAATTAAATCTATGGGAGTTGGTGAGATTACCAAGTGAGCTGAAGAGGATGTAGGACAGGGCATGATCTAGTAAAGCCTAGAAAGAGGGTAGAAAGGCGAGAATGATCAAGAGTGTCAAGGAGTTACAAAGAGGTCAAAGAAAATGAGGATTGAGAAAAAGCATTACTATTTTTCAAGGGTATGTAAATATTTAATAAAATATAAATTCATTTAAAAATATAACTGAATTCATAGGAAATTTTTGTTATGCTGCACTTTCTCAATGTAGAGTAGTGAATATGGGGAAGGGTTGTTTGAGAAATGTTTTGACATTAAAAAGCTTACCATAAATGGAAAAAAAATTGGTATCCACAGCTTTAACTGAAAAGGAGGTTGGGAGGAGGCAAAAGGACATGTTTCCCTTAGTTAGAACACAAGCACCCTCAGAGCAAGGATTATTTTGCTCTTTGTATTTCCAAAACCTAGAAGGATGCCTAAAATTTAGTATATGTTTAATAAATGCTTGAGTTGAATTTTAATCTTTCTGGGTTTTTTGCATTAGCAGCAAACAAACAAACAAACAAAACTCCAAATATCAACTTGTGCAGAAATTGGTAAAGAAAAGATGGAACTGTTCAGATCAATCATCAATGATTCATGCTCTTTCCATTGAAATGCAAGCTCCTTGAGAGTAGGAGCTGTTGTTTTTTCTTTGTATCTCCATTACTTAATAAAGTACCTGGGATATTGGAAGTCCTTAATAATTTTTTTTAGGTTTTTTACAAAGCAAATGGGGTTAAGTGGCTTGCCCAAGGTCACACAGCTAGGTCATTATTATTAAGTGTCTAAGTCCTTAATATTTAAATGTTTGTTGGTTTGATTTGTTGACTTGATCCAGGGATGAAAGAAACTGGTGGTAGTGGCAATGAAAAAGGAAGTAGAGGGGAGAGGGAGAGTTCTGATGAAGAAATGACCAGAGATAAAGGGAACTGGTTAGAAAGCAGTAGATAACAGCTCCCTAAAGTATCTCCCCCCCCCCCCACTCCATCGCTGTGTGTCTTGTTGGGGGAAAAAAAGCCCTATTCCCAGGTAAATGGAAGGTAGCCATAGAAGGGAGAAAAGACAGGTTTTTGGAATTACAAGTTAGAACTCTATGTCACCAATAAAAACCATGAGTGATAGTTCCAACAAAAGTATAGTATAGTATAGTATAGTATAGTATAGTATAGTATAGTATAGTATAGTATAGTATAGTATAGTATAGTATAGCATATTTTGAGAGGATAGGCTCCATTTAGAGAAATAACCCAGAAGTCATGGAAGACATGGGTTCAAGTACATACTCTGGCAGATCCTGGTTATGTGACCCTTGGCATCACTTAGGTTCTTATAATACTCCTGGTTCTAAATCAAGGAGAAGGCATTAATTTGTTTTGGTAGAAGATTATTAAATTCCTTGAGTATGGTGATTCCAACAGTATTAAAGTACAAGGAAGCTCATGAAAGTTTGGTTATTGTTTGGAACCATTCATTCATTCTAGTCAAGAGTCTAATAATGGAACTGAAGAATGTCAAAGTTGGAAGGGAGAAACTTTGTAGATCAACTCCCTGAGTATAACTGACATTTAGGTATCACAATAAAACTTTTAGTCAGTCAACAAGTATTTAAGGGCCAGGCATTGTGCAAAATACTGGGAATACAATGAAGGCAGAAAATAGTTCCTTTTCTCAAGTTCTCTGTCTAATGTGAGAGACAACACAGAAACAACTATATACATACAGGATTAATTAAGGGTAATTAATAGAGGGAAGACACTAATATTAAGAGGGAAGGACTTTAGAAGATGTGATTTTATTTGGGTCTTGAAGGAAACCAAAGAAGCCAGGGTGATAGGAAATGAGGAGGGAGAGAATTCCAAGCATGAAGACCAGTGAAAATGCCTGGACTTGAGGAATAGGGAATTTTGTTCAAGGAAGAGCATGAAGGTGAATGTCACTGGATTACTGGATTGCCAAATATGTGGTTGGGTAAAATATAAGAAGACTAAGACTGCGATAGAGGTGGGGAGGTATTATAAAAGACTTTGAATGCCAAATAGATAATTTTATATTTTATATTTAATACTTGTAAAGACTTACAGACTTTATTACCTCCATTTTAAAGATGAAGAAGTTGAATTGACTTGAACACAGATCTTTCCCAACTCTATACCCATCACTCTAAATACTAATCAAGCCTTGTTGCTTCTTACCAAAGCATTATAATTACTATCAGGCATATATTGAATGCCTGATCAATCAAGACAAATTCTGACAGATATGGTTTCTGGAGTTCTTTAAATCAAATCCATTAAATGGAAAGAAACATTGCAATATTGAATCTCCTATGATTAGTCATTGTTTGATTTCATATGAATATGTTGCCTGTTCTTAAAGCTAAACATTACCAAGTAGAAAGTGCATTTTAATCTCCCCCTCAGACACAGAAAAATGATTGTGTTCTCACAATAAAGGATGAAGAATATATGTCTTTAGTCATTCTACTGTGTTTCTTCTACTATAAACTGCTTACAGCGGGAATAACTCAAGAACAATAAAGTAGATTTGAGTTTGCTTATTCACTGCAGGAGGGAACAATTCTAGATCAATGACTAGAGATTGGAGATTAGGAAAGGGGCAATAGGCTCCATATTTTCAAGATGACCATAATTTCTCTCCTTGCTGGAGGAAATTACAACATAATGGGAATGATCTCCTTTTTCCTTGTTCCCCTGCTGTTCTTCTTTCCTTTATTTCCCTTATCTAAGTAGCATCTCTCTCTTCAGGTCTCAGATCAAATCAATCCCATATCCTAGAAGCTTCCTGTGATTGCTGTCAGCCTAAGTTGAATTTTTCCCCCACTCTGAAGAATAGATAGTCTTTCCCATCTATTCAATCGTAGCCCTGGACACATACATTGGACACTTTTCTGTTATTATTAGTGACCTTTTCTTAAAAAGAATACATCTAAATATCAAGCTCCTTTGGGGCACAAAATCTTACATCTCTGAATGTTCTCAAAGTGCTAACCTCTCAGCACATGTGACCAGAGCACACACACAAACATCTCCAAGGTCACTCATGCTTCTAACATCATTGTGTCTGGTGATTTCATCAGGGCCATGAATTAAGGTTCTTTCTTGTTCTATATTTCTTCTGTCTTTTCTCTTTACCATTACCATTCATTGCTTCTTTGCAGGGTATTCCCTTGCTACTCTCTGTTACGTTCTTGATCTCTGGCTATCATGTGGATTTAGGGGAAAAGATCTGCCAGTTTTTTTAGTTGGTTTAGCTCTTAGCAACCTTTCTCCATAGCACCCCTGTCAGATAACTGTAGAAGCCCTGGGGAATTTTTATACTTGCCTTTTTGAGTTTTATACTTGTCTTTTTGGTTCCTACAATCTAACTCTTTATATGAGTTATGGTAAGAAAATATTTTTTAATTCCTTTTATGCTCTTGTTCTGGGCAAGACATGTGTGAAGGTTCTGATGAGCAAATGTGGAATGGCTCTAATTGTGGTGAGCAGACATAACAACTTCCCTATTACACCCTTGTGTTTCATGTAAATAATAGAAGCTAGACTGAGTGGAGAAGACTGAAAAAATGGTTGTTGAGCTTTGTCCTACTTCCAACAGAAACCAAAATCATTGTACTTACCACAAAATCATACCTTTGAACAGATTAGATGAATAAAGCCTTGTAAATCAATATCATCATTATTTTCTAATTTTATCTTAAAATCAAAATAAAGACTGAGAGAGTTTATGATTTGATAGATTAAAAGTTTAAATTTCTGGAAAAAAAATAATTTTCTGATTGATAAACAAAACCCTCAAAATCCAAGGAATAAATTAATCTTCTAGACAAGTTCTCTTTTACTAAGAAACACTAAGCAGAGAATCTCAAAATTTAGGCTAACTAAAAGATATGAGAAAAGGATATGTCTGACTTAGCTGCCCCCCAAAAAAAAGAAGTTCCCCAAGAGTTGGTTCATACACAGAATGTATTTTTTCCCATCAGGACATTTGCCTATAAAATTCAAACAAATACTCTTTTTAAGCTTTTAAAAAGCTCATCAGAAATAATCATTTTACATTAAAGTTTAAATTATATATTATATATAGTAAGCAAGTTCTTTGGATCCATCACAATATGCCAAACTGAGGAAGGTAGTACTATTCCATATTTTAAATTAATTGAATATTGTTGCCTTGAACCACTAAGCAAAGTAACTTGAAATTAAATAAGCTACACATTGTAGGAGAAATCCTGCTTTAATCAAGCAAATTACTTAGTAGCTCTTATGAAGTAAGTCAAGCCTATCAGTTCTCCAAAGTGGAAAAATCACATATGACTAAGAGAAATCAAAGGAAACTTCTGGGAGATGGAATTGATGTGAGCTTTAGTTGGGTGATGGCCATTTTAAGAAAGGATTTAAGGAAAAACAACAGTTTTTGGATGATCTGCAGGTATAAGGATATGCCACTGGGTAGGTTTCCCATATCAGTGGTAATTTCCTTAATAAGCTGTGCAAAGCTACAAATGTAATTTCTATTGGAAAATTGGAAGGAAATTGGAAGAAATAGCTTTAAGGTTCTTTCCGGCTATAATTTGAGAGGTTTATTCTAAGATGATGGACAAATTACCTACATGGAGTAGCATTTTATTAGTTAAATAAAGCTTCTTTCAGATGATTAAGGAAGGACATAAGTATTTATTATGTAACTACTATGTATCAAGTGGTTTACAAATGCTATTTCATTTGACCTTCATAACTGTTATGAGAAGTAGGTGTTATTATCTCCATTAGAAAATTGAAGCAAAGAGAAATTAAGTGACTTGCCCAGGATTACACTGTTAGTTTCTAAGGCTGCATTTGAACTAAGGTCTTCATGACCATCACCTAATTGTCTAATTAAGACAAGGTCTGACTGGTTATACAAATATATCTTACCATATGATCATTGTAACTGACACTTTAAACGTTTCTATAATTCTTTGGGATCATGGGAGGGTTGGATGCAACACTATATGCAAATGAGTCTTATTTCATTGCAATTCTTTAAATGTGCAAGATATTATTGATAATTATTTTAACTATTCCATCATTTTAAGTATTTTAAAGTATTAAAGGCCCATTTTTACTTCCATGAAACTTTATATTTATCATGAGAAGCTAACATTAATAGTTTCCCATAAATTCATAGCATAGAATCATTTTAATTCAACCTATCTCCCAATACAAATTTCCTGTGTCTCACAGATATCAGTCAAGTAAACTGGTATTCAGAACTCTTCTGAGGACCTTGTGAAGCAACAAGTTAAATGAATAGGCAGAGATTGTTTTCTCCTCTTTCTTTCCCTTATCTCTTTTTTAGGCCTAAATATCCCCAATTTTCCTTTATCATCCCTAATAATACATATTTGTAGTACCTTCTCTATCCTGATCACCCACCCCTAGAAGCCTTCCAATTTGTTAATTTCTGCTTTAAGGTTCGGATAAAGAGGGATCATTAACCCCCCTAATCTGGCCTTGATTTGGATATTAGATCTCAATCAATAAAGTTCCCGTAACTCTCTGTAGTGTCAATTCTCTGGCACTTAAGTTTATACTTTATTGTTTGAGCATGTTTTCCAACAAAATAAAGAATTTTATAATTATCCCTGGTGAATTTTAACTAAAAAAATTTAACTCAGATTTTAATCTCATACACAACCACTTTAGCATATATATGTTAATTATATGTGGTGATGTATAACTTCTTTGTCATATATGTATAAAAAAATTATCTCATCTCTCATTCAAAGTAAAAGCAGGTTGAAACTAAAGATCAAATGTGAATACTGTATTTATATATACATATGTACATATATATATAAATATTTTGCAAACTTTTAAGTATAGATAACAATAAATTGATAGATGATAGTAACTCATCTATTGCTTTGTCAAAATATTTTTTGTTTTTACTTTTCATGGTTAACCCCTGATCAGGAGACCAAGAAGTTGATTTTTGTTTTTTTATTTATATTTAGGTGTTGTTATTTCATCATTTGGGAACTCCTTCCAACAATGAAGATCTGCAACTCATTTGTAATCTGCAGTGTTAGGGAGCTGTCTGGAAGTACTGAGAGACTTTAAGACTTGTCCAGGGGGTGTGGCTAGGTGGCGTAGTGGATAAAGCACTGGACTTGGAGTCAGGAGTACCTGGGTTCAAATCTGGTCTCAGATACTTAATAATTACCTAGCTGTGTGGCCTTGGGCAAGCCACTTAACCCCATTTGCCTTGCAAAAACCTAAAAAAAAAAAAAAGACTGTCTGGGATCCCAAAGATAATATATAACAAAGGCAGATCTTGAACCCAGGTCTTCCTTCTGTGGGTATCTAGCCACTGTCTCTGATTATAATAACATGTATATTAATAAGCATCACTTTCAAATTAGATTAAACCATGACTATTATTATGTAAAGATAATAAGTCAAATTGTGATTTTGCACAAGAATGACATAACTGCCAAAATCCAAAGTCCTTTATATGTTTTTATCTTGAGACATTTATCAATCTTTTTTTTTGAGCATTCAATAACTGCAAGGTACCTGAACTAGGTTGGAGATACAAAAAGTTTTAAGATCCATCTCGATTTCCAGATTATATAGTTCAGTGAGAAGATAGAGCCATCTATCTAAAAAGATAAATAGTAATGGGAAGCAGTCAGTCACTAGTATCAAACGATTTCCAGTAACACTAGAAGTGTTTATTCCAACCTATTCACACAGGGCTAACATGTTTTATTTCATGACATGGAGGTTCCAACAATTTTAATGATCTGAAAGCCAGTGGATAGGGTTTTCAATTCAACAAACTTCTAGCAAGCACCAGATGTGTTCAAATACTCTACATAGCACCAAACCAAAGAAAGATAATACTCCTGTTTTAAAAAAGAAGAAAAGAAAAGAAGAAAAAGGAGGGGTGGAGCGAAGGTAATCCTTATTTCCTTTTCAAGTTTGGGGTGAATACATTTAACTAATGATGCTGGCCATCCCTAAACTGTACATTTGTGTAAGGAGTTTCCTGTGTAAGCCTGAAAAATAGTACAAACTCCATATACCTAGGGAAAATCTCTCAGGCTGGAAAATCATTTCAACAGGAAATGCTGGGAAATGTTACCACGATAGGACTGTAGTCCACTTAGCAATGTGCACACAGCTAGTGAACAATATTATTTGATCACAGGCTAGAGTCTTGAGTGCTGCCCCAAGCACTTTCGTAGATCTCAAATAGCTCTCTCCTACAATCACAGAATTGGGAGTTTCTCTATCGTGGTTACGTTCTAACACCTAAGTCTCTAGGTTTGAAACCAAGATTAAAAAAAAACTAAAGGAGTGCTGCAGGTAGGATTTCCTCGCACTCTACTCCTACTAGGTCCAGAATACTAGGTAGGATTGTATCTACCCAACAGGAACACAAAAGGATTCGAGAAACTGCACGGTTGTCTCTGTCCCTTTGTTAATAGAGGCCAGCACGAACTCCTACTTCAAGGCTAATCTGTCCGAAGTCCTGCAGTTGCCTACAGGGTGGGTAAGGAGGAAGTGGCAGAGAGGAGGGAATGCGGATAGGAGAATATAACGAGAAGAGACTTGGGGGCTTCAGCCAGCCCAGCCAGCTTATCAGGCTAGGAACTAACTATTCGTTCCTGTGGATTTACCAAATTTACCGGCACAATCATTTACTCAGATAAAGGGTAATTTGAGGGAGAAGTACAATAAAGGCTTTTCCCTCTCACTCTGGTCCAGAAGGACCAAACTCCAGACTTCTTTAATTCCCAGGCTGGGAATGCAAGCCTCAAAGTCACTTGCTCCCCTATAACCCCGAAGGTCTGATCTTGAGCCTTCCTACGCACCAGAACCTCGGAACTACTATAGCCGAGGCTCTGGCCAATTTCACTTGAACTCGGTTCAAGTCAGAGGGGCCTTTTCTCTATTCTAATCTCAACTAAAGTAAGAGAAGGGGATTTGGAAAGAAGCCCCCAGGCAATTCACAAGTCTTCATTCCGGGGTTTAGTTAGTAAAAAGAGACAGTGAAAGTTGGGGTAGAGCTAAGGAGAAACTGAAAAAGATTTCCTTTACTAAATAGCCAGAACAACCCAGTCTGATCTTAATCTGGGGTTCAAAGACCTGGAGGGGAATGTCTCAAATACCAGTTTTCAAAGACACCTCCATTTTAAAAGGGTCCTTTACTCCTTCCCCTTTTTTAAAATCTGTAGAACAAAAGATAATCTATCAGATACTAGACTCTTTGGTCATGGTTGTTACCTCAGGCGCGTTTCTTTTGTTTTCCAGGTTTAAATATAGTACTCAACCCTTTGACTAAACTTCTATCAACACGAGAACTTTCCTCTTAGAACAACCAACTGAAATGAACCCTAGAAAAATTCCAGCTTGTAGAATATAAGTTTTCTACCCTTCAAGACCTGGGTTCTAAACGCTTCGCTTTCTTCATCTGTTGAATGTGGATTTCAGTGTGCTATTTGGGTGGCAGGTAGAGGGGAAAAGACGGTTGTGTGAAATGTGAGCCATTTTGATGGCATAACAGATACACAGCCCTTTATCATCTACTCCAGAGGTACCAAACATTCCCGAATGTGGCCGGAACCGGATTAAAATGCAAGTAGGAAATATTTAACAAAACAAAATAAAAATACAATAGTACACAATGTTAATGAATAAATAAAACTACAATAGAACACAATTCAATGTGCAATCTGCAGGGATCCTTGGGTGCGGTTTGGTGGACCCCATTTCTATTTATGATTGACACCACTGATATACCTTACCACCACCACTAGGGTACACTAAAGGCACAGAAGGAGGGCAGGCCCTTCTCCGAGGCACAGAAATTAACAGGAGCAGTGATGGAATACTATGATATCCCGGACTACATCTTAAAGTTTAACGCCCTCAGGAGCTGTGGTTTTAGCATAGGCTTCTTAAACTGATTTCTCTCCTTCCCGAGGGCGTTTCCCCCACAAGTCCGTGTTAATTCGAGGGCAGGAAAAGCAGTTGCCACACAGATGTGCCAGGCAACTTGGCCAATCCTCCCTCCCCGCCCCTCACCAAATGGCGGAGAAAGACGTCCGCCAGGCCAGCCCGCGTCAAAATTTCCAAAGGAGCCCAATCTGGGAGGCAAAAACAAGGGGGGGGGGGGGGGGGAGGCACAGCAAGTCACCGTAGTATGGCACCAGTAGTCCTCGTGAGTGAGGCTTTTGGGACACAGGTACAATTTACACCATAGTCCAGGCTCCGCTACTAGCCTCATGACTTCATGATGCCTGATTCAGGAAATTGGTTTCAATCGGTAGAAACCTTTCTACATAGCTCTGGAAGGGCGGTGATTTTTGCTAGGTGAGAAGCATTAATCTTTTGTCCCCTCTAAGGCTGCCAGTCCCAATTGCTTGGATAAAGGAACCGCCACCCGACTTAATTCTCTTAAAGAGGGTTTCAAATCATTCCTAAAGCTCTCTTAGGATTGGCAGAAGTGACCTTGAAGACATCCAACTCAATCTATACTTCTCCATCATAGAGATACTATTAGCATAGGATTGGAGCTTAGTAGGCACTTAATAAAGTTTTATATGGCCTGAAATAGCCCCATCTTACAGGAGGAGGAAAATGATGCTCAGTGAAATTAAGTAACTTGTCCAGTGTCACTGGTCTGAGGGGAAGGAGACTGGACTGGGTTGGTCGAGATATAAGATCCACCTAGATAAAACCAGAAATCTCCCCACTCCCGGTCCCTTTCTCTTTTTAAAAAATTTAAGTTAATTTTTTTACTGTGCCTCAGATGCGTTTTCTTTATCCTGCAAAAATATCTTCCCATTCATTCCCTTAAATTTAATCACTTTGGGGAGACGAGATATACTCCCTAAGATTTCGAGGTAAGGGAATATGGAAGTGACATATTCCAAGTGTCCTTTTTCATGCAGGACATTCAAGAATTCAGACAACAATTTTCCGCCCAAAGGTAAAACCCGAACTTTCCCCCCTTCCCGAAAAAATCAAAACAATTGAATTCGATCGGTTGCAGAAACCTTCCCTCCCACCCCGCTAAACCAGGCTTTTTTTCTCAGCTGTTCTTTATAGATTTCAAATCTCAAGTGGCCCTTAGACTCCCAGTCAGGGCCAGCTTTTGGGAAATCTAGGTAGCGCACATTTCCCTTCTCCCTACGCTCCACCAACCCTTGTAGAATGAGAGACTGGATCCTCGGAGACCTTGGATCCCAGAGTGGAATCAGATTGGAGATGGCCTCGATTTCTTTTTCAATACAATGAGAATTTGGACACTGATTTTTATATCCATCCCAGTTCTTCCAGCTGGAGAAGATACCAGCCCTGGTTTCTAATCGGTAGAATGTGGAAACTTGTCTGGGTCGGAATGCTCCCAACTCCACCACTTTGCACTCACCTAGATTGGGATGTCTTGTGGCCGGGTTGGCCCGGCCGGGCAAGCTGTGCAGGACTGGCCCATCGAATGGCCCAGCGGAAGCTGCGGCGGCTGCGGCCCAAGATGCTCCCATGTCTGCAGCTGTCATGTAAGCGGCGGCGGCTGCGGCGGCTGCAGCCGGGTAGGGACTAGAATAAGAGCCCCCGAAGCTGGGCCGCCCGTATTGCTCGCGGCTTCCTAGGCCAGCTGCTCCTCCAGCCCCACCGGTACCGTAAGCTGCTGCCTCCCGGGCTGCGGCGGCTGCGGCGGCAGCTGCCAGGGAACCAGTGGCTCCCGGGAAGGAGAAGCGGGGCGACACGGGTGGGGGCGTGTAAGCGGCGCCCTCCGGGCCGGGCTGGCTCCAAGCCGGGCTACCCTGCTGCGCGGCCGACCCACTCCCCGACGGGGCTGCCCCAGTGCTGCTACTGGAACTGCTCCCTCCCGGTCCAGACCCGGCCGCCCCGGATCCGCCGCCCTGCAGGTAAGACAGGCCCAGCATGGACGAGGGCACTCGGGGAGTGGGCACGTAGACTGGGGAGGAGGCGGCCCCAGCTCCATGCATGAAAGCTCCAGGCCCTCCGGTCTCGTAAGCCCCGGGAGGGGGGCCGTGATTAGCCATGGCCAGGCTCTGGTACATTTCTGTGACGTCTACCAGCTCCCCAAGTCAAGTCTTTTTATTCTCTGAAAGTCAAAGTTCAATCTCGCCCCAAAAGAACCCACAAAAATGGAGGAGGGATGATGATGATTAAAGAAAAGTTGATCAAAGTTCAGAAAACCAAAGTCTGTGATATTAAAACAGAATTTAAATCCAGTTTCGAGGGTGTCTTTGTTTATTGGTTTTCAATAGCAAATTGAAGCTTTGTCACCAGTAGACCAAGGAGGTAGAGAGCCTCTAGGTCAAGGAGCCTTCCAGATTTCCTACTTTGCAGCTAGTAGAGGTTTCTGCTCCCGGGGGTGTGGGGGTGTGGAGGGGGAACTCAAGGGAGGAGAAAGTGCTAGTAGGGAGGAGAGTATATAGATCCTTTCGGTTGCAGTAGAGTGGGGGGTTTTTGGAGCCTCCGGTCCTCTGACCTCAAAGGGTTGCTGATCTCCCGCCTTGGGCGGGGCCGGAGGCACCCCTCTGCCCAACTCGAGTCCAACGCAGATGCCTCCTAGCGTTCTCACTGCTTCGGCCAACAGGACTCTCCTAATGGGGAGAAACAAGCAGGGGGAAAACCATCATTTATGCGCACTATCTTTCGTCCTCTTCCGCCTCCCGAAACAATACAGAAAATAGAAATAAAAAACTAATCTCCCAGTTTTTCAGTTTTTAAGTTCAGTCACTGGCATCACCAAGCCGCGGGAGCTGCGACTTTTGTCTAGTTAATGTGCCCCACCTCCAGTCCCCTCCGGCTTCGCTGAACCAGAAAGCGAGCATCCAAAGGGATGCCCCGCGGCAGGACTGCGTCACTTACCTACAGTTTGACCTAAGGACTTCATTTGGCACAGATTAATAGCATTTCGATTAGAATTTACAATTTTAATTGATTGATGGCAATTAGTTCAGACTCCATTATTACATCTTTTTTGTTTAAAGGCATTAAAGATTTTTATTCTTTCCCACTCAAACCGCAGAACTTTGTTTTTTTTTCTTTTACCATAAGAAAAAGGCTCCGTGGTGGCTTTGGAATGAGGGTGGGGGGGGAGAAAGGTGTTTATGGAACTACCTTTTCGAGAACTTTGTAGTAGGATTCTGACCTAACTGGGTTTGTGACCAGATCTTGAACTAGAAGGGTCTGAAAGATCTGGGGTTCGAATTACTAAATTCCAAAGATACAGTTAATTCTTGTGGTTTTTAAAGATCACACACAGGAGTACTAAATTTTACAATACTAATTTGTTTGTTATATCATATCAATTTATGTAGAATTTTATAGCTGTAGTAGACCTTAGAGCTAATGAAACTGGAACCCAAAGTGGTTCATTTGACTTGCCAAGATTACGTAGATACTCTTTAATTCTACAAACAAATAACATAGTCTACATCAAGTTTTATTCATTTTTAATCAGCGAAAAAGTATTATGCTAGACTCTGGGGATAAAAACAAAAAGAATTTGTGGTTTTTGTGAGTCTTTTTTTTGTTTTTGTTTTTGGGGGGTTCTTTTTTGAAAGGCTTAAGTGACTTGCCCAAGACCACACAGCTAGGCAATTGTTAAGTGTCTGAGGTAGAATTTGAACTTAGGTCCTCCTGACTCCAGGACCGGTGCTCTAAGAATTTATCATTTTAAGTACAATAATAGATTTCCTAAACATATGAACTAGCAGGAACATTATTAGAGATATCCTATCTGTATAGGATATAAAGTGCTATTTAAATAATCGTTATTTTATTCTAAGTATGGCAATAGAATCTGTGACATGAAGCCCTAATGCTTGGTAAAAGCTGCTTGTAAAGATAACTCTTGCGTTTTAGGGAAAAATGGAGTAGCACAAGGAACTTAGTGGCACTTAGCCTGGATTGTTTATCGCTTTCTTTCAAAGCAGTCTTTCAATTAATATTTCCCAAACTATCTCTTGGATGTCAAAGCATAAGAAGTTTGGTTAAGAAGATAGGTACTAAGAATTTGATCTAGGATTTTCAACCTTCCCATTCTTCCCTTCGAAAACGAAGGAGTCTGAAAATAAACTTGAGAGCAGATGGACCTTTAGGGCACTTTGCTGCTTCGTAGGATACGTGATCGGGTCTGTGTGGGTGTTACTCCCTCTAGCGCTCTCACTTCCTGGGAGATTCTTGTCCACCCATTATTAAATTTTAAGTCAAGGACCCCAATTATTTGGGCGATTCTCTTGAAACATTCAACTTATGATAAACCATTAAAAGAAATTATAGCTTTAAGATTTAAGTTTTGGAAAATTATTAGAAAATCGAAGACTTCCTCCCCCTACTGTCTTTTAACACAATTTTTTATACACGGAAATGTGAATGTCATTTATAGAAAATCCATAATTCAATAAACTGACTTAGGTCTTTGTCTTTACCTTTCTCGTGTGTCTATTTTTACAAGTCTTCCTAGAGGAGGATTATTAGAACTATAAGAATGGATTAGGGAACCACTGCCTTGGAAAAGACAGAATCAGTTTGCATTTTACCTGGGACAATCGTATGGAAAGGAATATTTGTTTTGAAAACAAATATTTCTCCCTAAATAGGAAAAAAAGAAGAGAAAAGAAAAAGAAAGGCAAAATCAGGATAATAGTATCTGAAATGTGAACCGTGTCTGGTTCAGGAAGCCGGAAGAATGGACCTTCTCTTCAGTTTTCTGATTCCCTGAAGCAATCATTTTCCCCAAATTCAGAGGTCAAAATAAACTACTTCCTCTTCGAATTACATGATTTGTTCTATCATCTTTTCCTCCTCCTCCATGGGCTACAGGATAACAAATTTAGAGTTGAAAGGGACCTAAGAGATAATTTGTCCAGGGGCTTTTTTTAACCCTTTTTCATCATGAACTCCTTAAGCAATCTATGAATAATGTTTTTAAAGGTATAAAATAAAATAGATAAGATAACAAAGGAAACCAATGAAATAGTTATCAATTTTTTTTCAAGAAAAGTTCAGGGTCCTTAGCCCTAAAACCTTGAATCCAGCCCTCTTAGTTTTAAGATGAGGAAACTAAGGCCTAGAAGAAAGGTAAAGTAATTTTGCCCAAGGTTACACAATACACAAGTCTTTTAATTTCATACTACTTCTAGTACCTACTCAAAACCCAGCAAGTTCCCTAGATCTTTTTTTATTATCATTTTCCTTGTCTTCTTTTTCCTTCCCTAGAAATGACTTTACTCTAGGCATAAGAGCTCACAGACATATATGCCCACATACTCAGGTTTACACAAACAGCTGCTTCTATCTACACAAACACACGAAAGCAAATAACACTGAAATTCGAAGGTAGGGATGTCTCTATAATCTCAATTGTCATAAATGTCCTTTCCCCCAATCCCTTCCTACTCCTTAAATCAGACCTTTCTCAAGGAACATGTAAATGTTAATGTGAAGAAGATTGTTTCTTCTCCCTTGCTGACTTTCCTAGCACCCAGTCAAAGTAACACACATACAGCTTTTAAAAAAATCTGAGTGGAGTGCTTTCACCCCAGCTCCCCACCAGAGTGAATCTCCCGCCCAAAGTCAAGAGATAACGTTAGGGATAAGAGCAGATAACCACAGGAACAGAGACTGGAGTCGAGTGGGGGCTAATGTGAGCGAAAAATCTTCTTATCCCCCACCTCTAGCTCTCCTTCAGGGTTGCCGAAGAGTAACTCGATGGAGATTGGCGGGGGTTAAGGAGAAAGGGACTTATTTTTGGTTGTCTTATTTTTCTCTTGTGTCTCATTATCTTAGCTGTCAATTAGGGTGGTGTGGCAGAGGGGAAAAATCTGACTAGAAAGGGACTTGTAGGTTTGCAACCAGGGTCCACCGACATCCTGTCAAATTTGGGGCTACCGAGATACCCCCCCCTCCACCAACATCAGAACTTCTGCTTGCATACACGTGAGCGTAGCTCTCTTCATAAGGTTGGAGTCTGCAGAGTGTGTGCTTCTATAAGTAGGTAGCTTACAAAGCCAAAGGGTGCACACGTCTGCATATGTCTACGTGTGCATTTATCAACGAAATTCATGTGTGTTTTAACTACACGTCTGTTGGGCGTCGGTCAGGGGTTGTTGAGCGCAAATATGGAAGTGGGATTCTGAGCGCGTTGGGAGACATTTCATGCGCATTTGGACCTTAAATATCCTTATAAAATTGTTCCCCGAATTTCTCAAATTTTAAATTGAAATTGTAAAGGACACTTGGCCGATTTAGAGGATACTTTGGGAGAGGGGGAACGTAGGGAGCAGAGGAGAGAGACAAACTGGAAGCGAAGCGTAAATGACTCCGGGAAGGGTGCATTTCTACTTCTCAGGTCTTCTTCTATCCACCGGGAAATCTCCGTTCCACTAAGCTCTAGCTTTTTAAAGGGAAAGGTGTGGGTGTGGGGGGAGGGGTGCGGAAGAAGATAAGGAAAAGTCTACCCACCTGAGAAGAGTGAGCTCTTGCTCCTTGGCTGACGCACCTGGGCGGCTTCTAGGATCTGCCCGCGGCCCGCGATGGAAGCCCAGGACGGGTGTGAGGCCTGGGATCTGGGGGATGGAGGGGTCTAGCTGTCAGCCTGTAGGCTTCCCCAGAGTCCCTACCCCAGGGCTTGCAACTCCTAGCCTGCTCCGCCTCTCCTCACTCCCCCCACTCCCGGCTGCTCCGATTGTGACTGGTTTGGTCTAGTCACGTGGCGGGAGGGGCGGGAGCTGCCTAGTATCGGTTGCACTGTCAGCTGGCGCCGGACTGCGATGCTGTTTAAAAAATACACACAGCAGGCAAAGTCCAGTTGGGGGGAATCTCCGAAAGAAACTTAAATATATGATTGGGGGACCGGCAGAGTTTAGGCTTAACGCCGATATTCATTCTTAGTGCTGATTATGCTTCCTTTCCTCACTTTCATGCTTGTACGATTTTGCCCCGATCTCTTGACTCCCCCTCGTCAGCTTTCAAGCTGCTGGGATGTGGGGGTGAGGGGGGGGTGACCCATCAGGAGCGGCCGCCTTGGGGTTACGCGTCTGCGGATCGTTACCAACGGAATGGTCTCTCTTAGTCCAGTTGTATTCCCAGGCTACTAACGGCCAGAGAAAGAAGATAAGGATGGAGGCAAGGCCCTGGGTGAAACTTTTTTCCGTCTTCCTAGCAGAGGACAGAGACGAAGAAGGCTAGAATGGAAGGAAGGGAAAGGCACAGGAGACAATTCCGGTGCTAATAGCCTCTCCTAGGACCCGAACTCACCCTCTTCCGCAACTGATGCATTTTAAATATTATACGCACACACATACACACACGCCCACTTTCATAAAGGTAAATATTGGGTGTGCGTATAAAATACATATTTATTTCTTCCACATTTATTAATAGCATTTGCAAACCCTGAGCCTCTTCCATTCCTCCTCTTCCTCTCTCCACGTTTTCCTCTTTGGATTCCAATGTATTCCCCACTATCACCATCCAAGGTCCTGTTATATAAAAGGAGGCAGTTTTCCTGCTGGGGGAGGGGGAGAGGGAGTGGGGAATTGGGTTGGAAGTTGACTCCCCACCCCTAGCTTTCCAGTGCCCAGGTAAGCTTTGTCCAGGCGTCCCTAAGTGTCAATGATATGGAGGCCCTCTGTGCTTAGGGGCGGAGAGCTGAAAAGTCCCCTCAGACAGGTCTAAAGGTTAATAGAGCAATCACAAGGCCGGATTACCGCGTAAAAATAACCCATCGATTAGTCCGCAGCCTTCGGCCCCAGATAACAGACTCTCACGCTTGTGGTTCAATGTGGTATTTTTTTCTTCCCCCTCCCCCAATATATTTCTTCTACCCAGGATAGCATCCCCAGCCTTTTTCTTCCCCCCCCCCCCCACTAGCACAGATCCCAGATTAGAGGGGAACAGGTTCTGGGCTGGGCTGTATCTGGAAGGGTGGACGGTGGGTAAAAGGCAGGAAGTGTGGAAGCCAGATTGAGACCAGTGCTTTCTCGGAGCAGCAAGGGATAGAAAAGTGCTGCCATGGGAAACTTTTTCACTGGAAAGGGTCCCGCCTAGGAATTTGGAGTTTTTATCTGGATTATGGATCTCAGTGTAGGCTGAGGTGAGAGACTCCCAACTTCCCCAAACCCAAAGCAGGGTTATTCATTTAAATTCCTGGATGACCGAGGAGGAAGGAAGAGGATTGAGGGGAGGGTGGAAACCCAGGAAAATTCTAAATTGCTCAGCTCCAAAACTACCTTATACAAGGGAGATAAACTATCACCCGAGTACGTGTGTGTGTGTGTGTGTGTGTGTGTGTGTGTTTGGAAAGGAATACTCAGTTCTAATTATTTCTGCACCGAAATCATCCTGTGCCACCCCCTCGCCCTTGGAGTTCACATACTAAAGTGAAACTCTCGGTGTTTTATTCACCCTTGAAATCTGTTCATACCTCTCTTCACACTCCTGTAAAGCATGTTATTATGAGTGCAGTGGCAAGTGTTTCAATTCTCAGCTCAAGTTAAACACTAATGGCATAATTCCTGGCAGTTTGCAAAACTCAGACCCGAGAGCCTGGTCCGGAATTGAATAGGTTAAATGGAGGTCCTGTCCTGGGAGTCTGCCCTTGTATGCTGGAGGAAGGTAATCCTGCAGGTAATGAAACCTACTGAAGTTGAGTAGAATCGGGCTGTTCTAGCCAGTGCACTTCCCTAAAGATCCCTGAGGGTGGGGGTAGGGGGGGGTATATGGGTGGCCTCTTCCTTGCCAAGCCCCATGAGGCCAAGCCAAAGCTTCGGAAGAGAAGGATCTTGGGACCAAGGCAGGTCCAGCAACTCGAGATGGCATCGATCACGAAGACGTTCATTGGAACAGTCATTTCTAGAGCTTTAAATGGGAAGGGAAAGGGAGTTAGTGCTCAAAGGACTAAGGCTTACTTTTAGAATTGTTGAATTTGGGGAAAGGATAGTGTGTTATTGTCCCTCATAGTGGAGAGAATTTCAAAATGCTGCACCATTATTTCGTAGCCTTCAACTCCCCCCCCGCCATAAAATTCTGGGGATTAAAAAAGAAATCGTGATGAAGAGAAGAGAGTGAACACTTGGGGGGGGTGAATATTTTCTTTATAAAAGATGATTTGTAACGCAGAAAAGGCTCTGAGAACAATTTTGGACGGCTACTGCCCTCACTGTAGTGCACTTGATTATAGGGGTAGTTTGACAAGATGGTTTCAACAATTCCCTTCACCTCTAATGTTCTATGAATTTATGGAACTGAAATGCCAGGAGCTTTCCAGAAATCACTAAACCCTCAAGATGGCACTGAAAGAAGATACCTCCTAAGTTCTTTGGTAGCAGCAGTGGCAAATCATCTCTCATGCTCTCCTCAATAGGGGTATGTGCACAGGGGCTGAGAGTTCTGTGAGTTCTGTGAGACTATGACTTGAGGTGCATGAGAGAATCTGGGACAGAGAATCTGGGAGCTGCTTGTAGGGCTTTTGAGATCAAATCTAGGAAAAAGAAATTTGGGCTCTAATAAACCTCAGTTAGCCCTCTCGATCCGGGACCCTTTTCTTGAATGCCAGGGACAGCTCCATGGTTTCTAAAATTTACTGAGGAGAAGGAGTAGGGGTTAACTGACTAGGCTTCTGATTTCAAATCTTAGGTTTTGTTTTACCTAGCCCCCCCTTCTATCCTTTCTAACCACCCCTTTACCCCAGCCAGGTCATTTCTTTGTAGGAAACATTTCGAGACGGTTGCCAGGAGAGGGAAACATTTCAAGGACATCGAGTTCGCTTTATCTACTACCTGGAGGCTCTGGGTGGGGGAAGGTTTGGTCTTTTCTTGGTCCCCAGAAAAATTACTTAGGAATTAAAAAACCTGGAAAGCACTCCTTGAGTGATTTGTAAAGTGCTTTTCCAGGCTCACTAACAACCCTTCCTCTATGGTTGAATAGATCGGGGAAATATTAGGAATTCTATCGAAAAGGAGGTTTTTAATTAAGTACCTTAAATAGTCTAATTATCAAATCACTGGGACTCAAACTTGTTTTTGACTTTGCTTTCTGGAACAGTCTTAGACAAGTTGAAATGGCAAATAACATTTTTCTTGGTCTTTGCATTTCCATTCAAACCATCAAATTTGTAAAAAGTACCCACTATGTACTCGCAGTCGCTTCCAGACCTATTATCAAGAAGTTTAGGGGGAATTGGAGAAATGTACTTGGAGGGGAGAATGCAAGATAATGGGGGGGGGGAG
Source organism: Macrotis lagotis (assembly GCF_037893015.1). Lineage (NCBI taxonomy): Eukaryota > Metazoa > Chordata > Mammalia > Peramelemorphia > Peramelidae > Macrotis > Macrotis lagotis. The sequence goes on along the minus strand of NC_133658.1, from coordinate 188,713,835 downwards.
CACAAAAGCTCCATTCCTGTAATTTAAGAAAAAATTGCTGAGATTTGCCTGTATTTCTGCTATGAAATTCGTGGCTTTAAGGCTAGGATGCTCATGTCCATTGAGAAACTTAAAGGCAGAGAAAAACAAGGATGCGAATCAGAGTGGTAGAGAAGGAGTCAAGTTTCAGCAGCCAGTTCGGAAATTTCGGGACTCAGAGGCCTGGGAACCCTACGGCTCAGAGGAACCCTGACAGAACCTCTTCAACGCTTGGAATAAGGCTATAAAGAATTGGGTGAATAAAGTTACCTCCAGATAGAGAAAATTTAAAATAGAACCTGTTAAATCTAGGACTAGTTCTCCACGATTCTTGCCTGCTTGACCTTTTTTAATTTCCTAGAGGGGTCTGGTCTGCCTAAGTGTATGCAACTCTGAAATCCCTGCCACTCTATTCGTAGATGGCCTCTATTGCATCTTAACCCTGGCGGCACGCAGGCTGCTGCTAATGGATCCAAAACGAAAGAACAGAAATAGAGGACTCTTTTTTCCCTCCTCTGTGGATCCTGGGCTCCTTGGATATCGAAGGGGAAAATTTTGTCACTGCTCAGTCAGCTGTCCTCCACCATCACTTTCCACCCTCAGACTCCCACTGACCCACTAACTTCAGGTAAAATGAAACGAAAATGGAATGTCACGAAGGAAGGGAGTAAAGAAGAAAAGGGCTTCGATTCTCATGCACCTGCCTGAGTCTAGGCACCTGGATCCTTCTGGGTCAACACCTGCTCCCCACAAGAACCACTATGTACAGTATAGATTACAAGGAGAAATAAACTGGAGTCTGACTGAGGACAGACTTGAGTTAACCCAGGGCCTGGGAGTCCGTGTCCAGGGGAAATGCTGGTGGGTTGGTTTGTTGCTAAGTTGTAAAGTTGATGAGTTCACAAATTCAGACAACACACAATAATTTCTGTGTATATAACGATTCTTATATGAATTATCTCATTTGGTCGTTACAGTGGCTTTTTTGAAGGCGCATAGCGACTCTGGTAAAAGTTGCTTAAAAGGGTTCGTGATTTGCCTAAGGTCATACAGTTAGTACGTGGCAGCGCTGAGGCTGGAACCCTGGATTTTCTGATTCCTTTACTCGGTGTTCCAAGTCAGTTTAACAATAACAATAAAAAATAATTTAAACGAGAAGTTAAAGGAATAGAAAAGGCATTTCTCAGAATTAGGAAAACCTGGGTTTAAGTCCTGCCATAGGTAAGTCATCTAAATTACTGAAAAGTTGCCGATCTGACCTGGCATATAGAGTTCCTATATCAATGAAGATGCGTGTACACACACACACACACACACACACACACACACACACACACAAAAACACCCAACACCCTTTAGAAATTAATCATTTCTCCTCTCCGCAATTCCTACCAGACCTCCAATTAGAGCCCTAATTCTTTTTTAAAAAATCTTTCATGTTGTACGGCATTTCTGTAATGAAGTGCTGTATTAATTGGTCCTTTTCATAAGATAGCAAATTTAGAGCTGGAAACCACCTCAGATATTCTGTCCAATCTCTGTGTTTTACAGAAAAGGAAAACTGAGGAAAATAGACGGGAAATCTATTGCTCAAGATCACAAAGAAGTAGTAGAGTGGGATCGAAATCGTTTTAATCATATAGTCGCGAGACTTTAAATGCTGAGACTTCCCAAGGCATCTTTTATCGAATAATTCAAGGCACAAAAATCTTTGAGAAGATAACGACTATTGGGGGGGAAAGGAAGAAAGAGACCTTCCCTACAACTCTTCCCCCAAAGAAAATCTTTAGAAACCCTAGTGGCTAGGGGAGGGAGGGCAGAAGACAGAGATGAAAAGTTAGACAGGTTTGTCCCCCAGGAACTAGGAACACAAAGAATTAGGAGGCAAGAAAATTGGAACCGTAGGTGCCGGTGGAAGTGAAATTCTGGCGAAAGAAAGGGGGAGAGAGAGGTGCATCTCCCTCTAATTGGCAGGGGGGGCTGAACTGAGGGAAAAGGTTCTTAATATTGGGTGGCCCACTTCCATTTAAAAAAAAAATGAACATTCTTCCCCTCCCACACCGCAATTCGTTCCCTACAGGTGTAATGGATTTTAGCCGTCTAAATTTCACCATAGAGTAATTTTAAGAATCATCTGATGTCAGTGACTAATAGCCTAAATAATTCACTATGACAAACATATTCTTAAATTAAACCTCTACACCATAGTTTTTTCTAAGAGAACCTGTTCTTAGTTGCTGTGCATGGGTGGGGAGAGGTGGAGGGAAGGATGGAAAGGATTACAGCCAGTCAGGATTTAGCTAAAATTCATGGATGGAAGACAAACTGACAGATTAGACAGGGCAGAGGAAACAGGCTAACAAGCAAAGTTATCCTGTGACTCTATAAATGTTTGGTAATTATAGAACATCCCTGGAAAACCTGACCTAGAAGCGAAAGCAAGAATGGGAAGGGACACCATCAGGTAATATTAATACCTAGTATCTATATATCATTTTATTTTTTTTGTTCTTTTTCTTTTAGGTTTTTTGCAAGGCAAACGGGCTTAAGTGGCTTGCCCAAGGCCACACAGCTAGGTAAAATTATTAAGTGTCTGAGACCGGATTTGAACCCAGGTAACTCCTGACTCCAGGGCCAGTGCTTTATCCACTATGCCACCTAGCTGCCCTTATCATTTTAAAGATTATAAAATGCTTTACAAAATAACTCATCCTCACTCAACTCTGGGGATAGATGAGGAAACAAGGTAAGACAGAGGACAAGTAACTTTAAAGTAACCCAGCTAGTGACAGAGATGAGATATTCTGATTCTAAGTCCAGGATTCTATCCATCTCACCACCTAACAGAACAATATTATTCTGCCAAATAGATGCTACCAACAGCAGCAGCAGCACCAACAACATTCTGATGACACCTAAAAGTTTTCAAAGGATTTTACATGAATCAATTTATTATATCTTCACAACATGAAGTAGTTTTACCCTTATTCCCATTTTAAAAATGAGGAAACAGTGATAAAAATGACTTGCCCATGAATACAACTAAATGTCTAAGGAAGTTTTGTAACTTTGGAAAAAAACTGAGATTGACTTGAGGTATAAGCTTAAAAAGAAGGCCTGGAGGAGGAGGGGGAAGAGATGGAGCAGGGAGACTTTTCATTGATGCTCTCCTTACCCAAGTTGGTCTGTGAACTTAGGTTCCCTGATCCCCTATGTCTCCAAGGAGTTGAGTCCTGAGCTCTCAGTTGCCTTATTGCTCTATATCCTTGTCTCAGAAACATGGGACTGGCCCTAAACTAAAGCCTGCAGCCCAGGCCAGAAGTATGCCTTTTTTACCACTCTACTTGAGAACCTGGGATCAGATGGTTAGAGAAGTAGAAGATTCAGAAAGTATGAAGGACATTGTAAAGCAGTTCTTTTCTGTCAGGAGGTTGTGGGGAAATTGGGAAGATGGCAAAAAGCTGAAGGGATTGAGATTTCTTTTTCTTCCTCCTTCCCCTAAGATTTGTGGAAATCAGAAAAACCTAGGTCCAAATTATGCTTGAGACACTAGTAGTGTGACCCTAGGGCAAATGACAATCTCTCTCAGCCTCAGTTTCTTCATTTGTAAAATGAGGATCAAAGCAGCACATAATTTACATGATTGTGGTAGAGATTAAAAGAGATAAAGCTCTTTGCAAAAGTGTTGTATAAAAGTTATTATTTATTTTTCTCCTCTTTTTTTCTCCCTCCTTTTTTCTTGTCTCCCATCTACACTTCCTCCCTTGTTGCTAAAAGCAATTATCCTTTTTATGAAAGAGATTGTAAATTTTAGATTGTGATAGCATTCCTTCTTATTAGCTATTAGCACTCATTTTCAAAGAAATTTTTGTAAACAAAGCAAAAAAAATGCCTAGGACACAAATCCCATTTATGGGACAAGAATTTGATATTTGTAAATAGTAACAAGTTACACTGGAAAACTTACTAAACTTAATTTTTTTCAACTTTCTGACTTGATCTAATATTTATTTTTTAACTGCAGGTACTAAGAGCTGGAAAGTGGTTTAGCCCAAACCTTATCTCCTTTATTTCCCCCAGCCCTCTCTGGCAGAAGTGTAAATGAGCTGTGAACTAGCCAAAAGGCAAGGTAAAATAGGAGCAACAAAGGACCTAGAAAACCCATAAATTGAATAATTGGTACTTGGAACATAGAGAGCTGATGTTGTTTCACTTATAGAGGTCTATAATCACACGCCAGAACACGATAGAGGAACCAGATAGGTCTCTTCCAGAAAGGAAAACTGCAATTCTGAATAGAGATCCTCTAAGATGGCCAATAGCTTGGGCTTTGTAGAAAGTGATCATGTCTAAGGTAGGTATGGAGTTGATCAGTCAAGACTCTAAACAATACCCCCCTTCTGCACCTCACCAATCATTCACTTTGAAATGGTGTTTTAAGGTTTATAAACCTCTTTTTTTTCACTTCAGCCCATGAAGTACATTGTGTAGATATTATTGATTTCATCTTTCAAAGAAGGAAATTGAGGACACAAGAAATTCAATGTCTTACCAAGTACCCAGAGCTATTAATAGGAATAGGAATAGGAATAGAAATAGGAAATCCACTTCTCATTCCAGAGTTTAAGCACTCTTTTTGAAATAGCATGTTGCCCTACATTATTAGTCATCAATGTTCCCCAAAGATTTTTCTAGTATGTTTTTTGATCAATAGGCCAACAAGCACTGTACTAAGTGCTGAGGATACAAAGAAAGGCAAATGACAGTTCCTGATCCCAACAAACTCACAGGTTTCTCCACATTGCAGATGCATTTCCTCCTCATCCTACCATCTCAAGTTTTTATCAGTGGTTATGAAACTGCTCACCTGTCTCTTCCAGCTGAACCTCTTCCCCATCATCACCCCCAACAATAAATAAATCTAAAAATGGAGAGTCAGGTCAAAAGAAATGAACAAAGTTATTAAACCTTGCTCTAACATACAAAAGAGACACCCTCTGAGACTGAGGCAGGACTGCATTTCTTCCCCATCCCCCAATCTAGTTTTTCTAGGACTTAAAGAATTTGACTCCCATTTCAGGAACGTTTAAAATACCTTCAGTTTGAATTCAATACATTGAATATATAATATATTAAGCACTTCCTATCCTATTTTAGGAGATATAAAGGCAAGAAAGCAAAGCAGTCCCTACCCTAAAGTTTCTTGCATTTTAGGACTTAGGACCTTTGTAGATTTTAATTGATGCTTCTTGCTTTTATATCACAGTGTAATAATATTTACACAATTTGTCTCAAATGCTTTGTTGAAGAGAAGACATTTTGGAAATATGATACTTTTAATGATAATAATTACAGTAAAGTACAAAACCTTTCTGGTAATATCTTTAAATCCATTGCCCATCTGTAACATCTTTCCTTGGGTGCTAACTGTTTCTATAATATTGTCTTCAAGGACCACAGGTTTCCTCAGAAACAATGGTTTTAGACAAGGTATGACTGTGAATCACAAAACCTATATAAATACTTAGTGCCTTACATGGAAAGAGAACAAAGGTCATCTGATAGGGTATTGTCATTCCCTTTCTTTCTCTGCAGTTCCATTTAGAAACTAGGGGAATCATGAAGTCTTAGGAGCCTTAGGAATTACTTTCTCATGATCATGCTTGCCACACCATCAGAAATTTCTAGGTTTGTAGGCAATTTACAATCCTCATTGATATGTATATATACATGTATATATGTTTTAATAAGTTTTGTGTTTCTGGTTATATATTTTAACATTTAAAAGTGAATACAGGGACAGCTAGGCAGGGCAATTGAGAGAGCACCAGCCCTGGAGTCTTGAGGACTTGAGTTCAAATCTGACCTCAGATAGTTACACAGCTGTGTAACCCTGGGCAAATCACTTAACCCCAATTGCCTCAAAAAAAGAAACCAAAACCCGTTAGTTTCCAAAGCCCCCACCTATCCCAAAAATATTTCAGGAAATGAACAATCACTTTGATATGCAACCATGAGAAATCTAATCTAAATAAACTTGATCCACCAGACTGACTGAATTAGGGAAATAAGATGGAAGGGTAATTTACAGAAGACCAATTTAATTGAGATTAATTTAATTCCAGCTCCTGGTCCTCAACTAGCATGGACTATGGCCTCCTTAAGAGGGAGTGGTTCAGTTTCTAATAGCTGTTGTCTCTTCTAAGGGACAAAGGGAATGAGATTAGATGAGATAGTATATGTGACAAGCACTCCTATGTAAATTTTAAAGCACCACAGTGCTTTTACTTTGAAAGTATTACTAACCTCAAGGTCACATGTGCCAGGAACTCTGCTGGGTTCTGGGTTTACAACCCCAAGAAATTTACTTAGATTTTGGGCTCCTTTGGCTGAAAGATTTCTATCCTGGTAGTCAACTTCCTAGGTTCTCAGCTAAGCCTGAGGGACAAGCATTCCTTAACAATACTCAGAACTTTCTCAACTTGGTAGAAACAGGCAGAGTTTGAACTTTGCTGGTGTTTGAGAATTCATGAGGCATCAAGGGATAACTTTAGTGAATGATGATATTTATTGTATTTATATTACCAAAAGCTTGTCATTGTTGGTTGTGGGCAGATAGATCACATACAGTTTAGGTCTTATTATTTTGTACTGTACCTAGAGAAAACAATCTCTAGTGAACAGCTTTATTCTTTGGTGATAGTGTTATTTATATGTGTTTGTGACTGTTTTCACTGTTCAATAAAGAAGCCACTGTCTTTGATGTCAAATGGGGATAATAATACCAGCTCCTTTCTGTGACTGTTGACATCACAATATTATATTGTCTCAGTGCTACTGGAGGCATATACTTGGAAATTTAGGGACAATTCAAATTCTACTTTAAAAGCAGGGTTTTAATTTTCTCCATTAAATAAACAAAGAAATATTGCCCCAATAAAGACCATTAGATTTTGGTATATTTACTTTCTCTTTCTATCATCCTTTCCGGTGGGGTAGTAATTAAATTAAGAAAAGACCTTTAGGTGAGAAGAAACTGACTGGACTTGACAAAACCTGAACGATCAACTCAGAGGTATTTGTATGGAGGACTGCTCATACTCCTTGGAGAAAAGATGTTATATGACTTTGAGGGACCCTATTAATTTTCAAGGGTATCACTTTTAGTTTTCTCTTCCATCTTGCATTTCTTCACAGTATCACTGATTCTTAAGGTTCAGAAAGGACCTTATTTTTTCTTGAAAAAGAGAGAGGTGTAAAAAAAAAAGAGAGAGGTGACCATCAAGAATTATGGGCTTTCTATATGCACTCTTCTAAGTGTATTAAATGAGATCATTATGATTTTATCCTCATTTGGGGAAAGATGGGTTTCAGGTAGAAATATTCCTAGGACAAACATCATTTCTTTTTCTCTTATACTTAAGATTCTTCTAACTATTATCAAGGTATAGTATGTATTTTCTGTATATGTTGAAATACACATCATTTCTTTTTATAAACAACTTTCCCTGCATAAGCTTCTTGAGAAAATTGAATGTTTCTTTTTCTGATCTTTCTAGCTAGGGATAGAGATTGGACTTGTGATTTCATTAATTAAGATAGCTTTCTTCTTTACAACTTAGATTCTAAAAGAATATCCCAAAGCTTCAAGTCATAGATAGGTTAAGGGACTTGACCATGGTCAGAAGCCAGTATGATACTTTATGGTCAAGCTGCCACTTGGTACATACTGAGATGGACTACATCAGCTGATAAATAATTGATTAATTGAATAAAATCGCTATAATTTTGTAGTTAAAAAAACTTGTTAGGCCCATTTAGTTTAGCTCAAAAAAAAAAAAAAGACAGGAAGAAGGTTATATTTCCCTCATCCTATCCAATGTGAATTTGACTTCCTCTACTAACTATAGTTTGAAAGCTTTTTATTCCACGTAACTAGAAGATTATACTTATTCTATATGGCAAGATCTATTTAAAATGCTTTTTCTTTTCTTTTTTAAGGATCAGTATTAATGTCTGTGCCATAATGGGCAGCAGTTTTGTCTAGGATAGTACTTTAATTTCATAATAATTTATTGATTGAATTTTCAAGAACAGGTTGTGATCTGAATTATGTGGTTGTGCATGAGGATATATCTTGTTAGTTCATAAATGATAGAGCTTCTGATCTAAAATTCTGACCATCCTAATCCTGACTTTTGAGGCATTTGGTAAATTTCCACCATCATCACTACTATATTGCAAAAGAAGCAAATCAAATGAGAAACTAAAGAGATTTTAGGTACAAACCTACCACCACCCAATTTTGATTTCACATCCATCTACGTTACAGTGCTGAAATAAGGAATAAGGAAACCAGGCAGCAGGACAACCCAGTATTTGGGTCTGGCTCCTGGTCCTCGGAGTCATGAGTGTGGGGCTACTTGCCTGGCCTTTCCCTCTCCTTGCCAAGTTAGGGCTCACCCTACCCCACCCCCCGGAGACCTCGGTGTCTGCACCTCGAGAATACTCTTCCTTAGGCCAAAACGAAAGGTGCCGAGAGCTGAGACGGCTCATTGGCTCTTGCAGACGGTCTCAGGGAGGATGCCGCACGCCTCCGGCTCGGTTCCTAGGCAGCCTGTGGAGCAGCCACGGGCTCCCGGGCTGTGCGCCAAGTCCAGCTTAACCTCGTCAAAGCGCGGCTCCCCAGGCGCAGCCCCTGTACAGCGCGCCCCGGGCCTGATGGATGGGCCTGGGCCCGGCCCCGGCTGGAGGCCTGTCAGATCTTATTAATGAGGTGCGCGCTGACGGCCGCTGCGTAACCCGAGGCGGCCGGAGGCGAGGCGGAGGGGCCGCCTGCGCGGCGCTGCCAGCCCCGGCGCAGACTGCTCGGCGCTGCGGGGTCAGCACCCTGAGTCCCACCCACTCCCCTCCCTCCCCGGCGAGCCTCCAAGCCGGGACGCGGAGAGCCGGCCCGGCCGGCGCGGGCCCGGGAGCCCTGGGACAGGAAAATCCTCTCCACCCCCCTCGCTCTATGCAGGAGCGCAACTCACCCGGCAGATGATGGCTTTCCTGCCGCCTTCCTTCTTTCCTGCTCTTCTCCTCTGACTTTTTTTTTCCAGCAGTCTCTTTTATCCTTCCTTGCTTCCTGCTTTCTCTATTTTCTTAATCGTTTATCCCTCCCTCACCCCTACGCCCGTTTCCTCCTTCTTTCTCCTCTCTCGGGCTTTTCTAGACATTCTCGTCCCTCGGTTTTTTCCCCTAGCCCATTCACAATTCTCTCTCTCCCTGCCGTCAATCCCACATTTCTATTTTTCTCTTAATTCCAAGGAGGCAACTATAGCTATTGGGGGGGGGGGGGAATCCTGCAGCTGCTACTTACTGTCTAAGGAATCTTGAGTCAATCAATTTTTCTATAGGCTGCAATTTCCTTCGCTGGAAATGAAAGGGATTTGAGGATCATTTCTGATGCTACTTCCAACTTTAAAATCCTATGATTCTCAAATTCAACGGGATTTTAGTACCTTTTATTGCCCGAAACCAATGCAAATTGGAAAGAATTTGAGCAAAATTACATGTTGTTGTCAGTCTTGCCTTATAAAAGAACTTCAATTTCTAAAAGCTGCTATCCTATTTGAAGTATTAGTGCAAGCAGGTTGAAGCCACTGGAATTTAGGACTAGAATCCTGATATTCTCTCAGTCTCTGTCTTTGTCTATGTGTCTCTCCCTACCCACACCTTTTTTCATTTCATTCCAGAATTCTAAGAAAGGAGAGGTGGATTCCATTTAAGGTTCTACCTTTTTTACGAGGCAATTGAATCAAGTCATCTGCATCAATCCTGTCTATGTGTGTCTGTGTGTGTGTGTGTGTGTGTGTGTGTGAGAGAGAGAGAGAGAGAGTGTGAGAGAGAGAGAGAGAGAGAGAGAGAGCCACTAAAAAGTATATATAGACTTAAAAAATGATGCTTGGATGGGAATTGAGACATGACATAGGGAAGCAGATTGTGTTGTAGACCCCCATGGTCAAGGTCAAGGAAGCTGATGTAGTCTGTTCATGGAAAAATAACTGGGTTAAGCTTGGAAATGTGAATTTTAATTTGCACTATGGTTCCAATCAGCTGAGGGATCTTGAATAAGTCAATGACTTCTTTTTAATTCAAAGTACTAATCTCTACTAGTGTGTATGGGGGCAAATTGGACTAGAGTATTATTGAATCCTAGATTTGGAAGAATAGCTAGGTGGCACAGGGAATAGAAATGCCCAGTCAAGAAGACCAGAGTTCAAATTTGGCCTCAGAGACTTACTATCTCTGTGATCTTGGGCAAGTCACTTAATCCTTTTTGCCTCAGTTTCTGTAAAATAAGTTGTAGAGGAAAATAGCAAACTACTTCTGCATTTTTGACCAAGTAAATCCCAAATGGAGTCATGAAGAGTTGACTGAACAACAATACAACAAACAGTCCTGTCAATATTATGATTACAACTGAAAGGCAAAATGAGAACTAATCCCTTCACTCCAAGAATTTACTTCCTACTTACTTAAGCATGAATGTAGAGAACCATATTTAAATAACAAAGTAAATGTAAAAATAACTTGAGGGAGGGAGTATTAAAAACTAATCATATAAAGGTTCTCTGGGAAGTAATGACTGAAATGAACCTTGAAAGAAATGGAGATTTTCTTTGGTGGGGAGGAGAAGAATTAGAATAGGTTTCAGACGCTGGAATAATACCCCATGCAAAGGCCTGTAACCAAGAATTGAAACATCATGTTTAGGAAAGAGAATGTAGGACAGGTTGGTTGGAACATAAAATGCATAAAGGAGAATAATATGAAATGTCTGGAAAGCTAGGTTAGAATAAGCCTGGCAAAAGCATTTGTAGTTTATACCTTAGGGAGTTAATAGAGACAGACACTTAGATTTCTTGACCAAAGCAGTAGTATGGTCAGTCTTTAGCTTTAGGAATATTATTTTGACAGCTTGTGGAAGATAGATTATAGAGGGGGAAAAAACTGGAGGTAGCATTTAGGACTCCAGAAAGGAATTATTTAGCAACTAATCAATGAACATTTATTAAGGTCCTCCTGTGTCCTTAAAGTTAAACAATATACATTGTGGACTATATTGACATCAAATAGTGCTATGTGCTAGGAATTCAAAGACAAAAGCAACACAATTCCTGCCTTCCATGAGGGTTCCATTCTAAAGCTTTTGATCCAGGGAAGAAAGTGAACATGAACTTGGTTTTTCCAAGGAGCAAATATTCAAATGAACTATTTTCAAACTCTTAAATCTATGATTAATGAAAGAATAAATCCAAGGAAACAAAAGAAAACCCAGTTTAGGTTTAAAATGGGGAAATGTTTTCAGATAGCTATTCAGTGCTCTCTATTTAGACAGTGGGCTTTGAAATTGCTTGATTGGACACTTTCTGGAGGAAGAATACATGCCCATATAGAGGTATATAGAAAACATGCAAAACAGTTTCAGGTTAACAGAGCATTAGCATTTGAGAGGACTAGGAAAAACCTCATGCAACATATAGTAGCATTATTAAGTATTTTATTTTTGAAGCTATACTTCTATATCTCTAAGGTCCTTCCTCAATCTAAAATTCTGTGACAACCAACAGAAATTTATTAAGCATCTGCTATTTTGACAGGAACTATAGTGGGAACTGGGATAATTAAAAAAACATAAATATAAAAAATAAAATAAAATAAAATTGTCTGTGTTTTTAAGGAACCCATAAGGAACATATGAACACATCCATGAGACAAGACATAGATACAGGATAGCCCAAAAGTCTTAGGGTAGTTTTCAGTGCTAGAATTTTGGGACATCCTACATATGTTCCTTTCTCTCTCACAAAACAACTAGTTTTTGTTTTCTCTTTAAGGCAGATTCTCTCTAGCTAGGTCTCAATACAGGAAAGTTAGAAAACTGCTGAGATGGGGGGAATGCATGAATCATCTTTTTCAGGTTTCTAAAACTTATATTTCTGAAAATAATCTGAATCCTTGACTTAAAATTTCAAACCACTTGGGAAAAGAAAACCTAGAGATACCAAGGTTCCTCTTGAAAGACATAGATCATCATTTTCTTTTTGGGGGGAAACTTTTGCTGTGACCAAGGAGTATGATTTTCTAATATGATTGAAAAAAACTGATTTGGCACTGACTCTTCCATACTGCAACATATATAATCTTGTCCCACAGAAAAGTCTTCCTAGTATGTGTCTTAAATACATTTTCCTCCTTGCACTACAGCAAGGATGAACACTTTCTGCATCGATGTCCATGATCCGAGGTTCCATATATCAGAAGCCCAGATGCATGCCTCTTTGGCTTTTAGGTGAAGCATAAAAAGAAAGTCTTTGATTAGCAATATCATGTCTATTTGATAGAAAATATCATTTCTCTATTAATCCCAATCACAAGGTTGACCTTCACATTGATGCAGTCACCAGGGTGACAAAAATTAAGATTAGGTAAGCATACAGGAAAGAATCCTGGTTTTAGGAGTAAAAAGATCTGGGGACAAGTTCCACATTTGACATCTATTAAAATCATGCCAAGTCATAATCTCCTTGGGTTTCTTCAACTGTAAAATGTGGGTCATGATAATTCTATGACTTGCTACTTAGGGTTGTTTTGGGGAATTGTTATTTGGGCAAAATCATTTTATGGACTAAAGCCTGGCTTTAGATTTCTGAAGATCAAAAAATGGATTTTTAGCCTGAGAAGATATACATAAGTATGTAATATATTTTGAGCACCATACATTCAAATGAAGTTATTTCTATTTTTAACTCTTAAGTCTGTGACTAAGAAAATAATAAATCTATGGGAATAAAAGGAAACATAGTATATGCTTACAGAGGGAAAATATACCCAGAACTGTTCAGTTTCTAGACTTGCACTGGGTTTTGAAATTGCTTCATTTCAACTGTCCAGGAAATAGCAAAGTTATGAGTGCTGGTCACAAGACAGCTGTGTGACCTTGAGCAGGTCACATATCCCTCTTTAGAAATTTGCTTTGTCAAAGTATAGAATGAAGGCATCAAACTAGTTAGTGTAAAATGTGTTCACAAGCTTTGTGAAGCTAGGATTCAGTGAAGGTTCTCACCATCAAAATGAGGAAAATAAGGCACAAGAAATAGGATTTTATGTCTAAAGACAAAGAATAGGTCATGGAGTTAAGATGACTTAGAGTTTTTTAGAATCAGAAGTTTCCTAAGATACCCTTCTACTTAAGGATTCTTTTCCAGGCAATTTATTAGATAGCCTATTGTTATTATTATTATTATTATTATTATTATTATTATTATTATTAGACATTGGACATTGTACCTCAGTTTCATTATCCATAAAATGGGAATCATAATAATCGATTTCTCTGAGTGATGCTCTAGAGTTTGTTACAACAGATTAATTTTTAGGCTCTTCCAATCTGAAGATCATAGATTTACAGCTGGAAGGGATCATCCAGTCTAACCCTAATTTACAGCGGAGGAGTTAAAGCTTAGAGTGGTTGAATGATTTATTTAAGATCACACAGGTAGGAAAAAGAGAGATCCTCTCCAAATCTCTGCTGCCTTCCATTGTACCATGCTGTTCCATTCTGTAGTCATATTGATTAGTCTCATGATCACTTAATAAACTGTAGGTGCAGAGCTGGTTGGTTGGTTATTGGGGTTTTTTTTTAAGTTTTTGCCAGGCAATGGGGTTAAGTGACTTGCCCAAGTTTACACAGGTAATAATTAAGTGTCTGAGTCTGGATTTGAATTCAGGTCCTCCTGACTCCAGGACTGGTGCTCTATCCACTGTTCCACCTAGCTGCCCCTGGTTATTGTCTTTTATGATAGAAGAAGATCAAAATAATTTTAGTATGTTAAAGATGAGTTAAATGGGTGATGTCTTTTGATTTGTGCTTAGACTGGATTTAAGTGAGGCAGGGTTGCATGGAGCCATAGCCTTACTCTCTCTTCCAAGTCATTATTGTCCAATGACAAGACAGAGTCAAGACAACTGTTGATATCATGGCTCTAGATGCCTTGGCATCTTTGATGTGTAATCAGTCTCAAGCACTCCACATCACCTGCTTCAGCTGCATAGTAATTGGTAGAGCTGGGTTCATGGGATGTGGCTTTTGAGGATCATCCAATTATTTCATTTTTGGTTTCCCAAAGATGCTTTTTAGGACACATCAGGTTGGTTAAAAGTCTTTGGGTTTTGCAAAACATCAGTTTAGTTATTAAATGCAATTGAAAATTTCATTATGAAAAAACAAAAAATTGATTATGGGATCCATTTGAGTGCATGCTGAGTGTTATATGTTCATCAATCTGTGAGATGCTCTAATCCTTTAATCACCACTCTTAACTCCCCTTTTCCAATGGCTGGCCATACACATTTCTTTTATTCACTCTGATTCTAAATATTATACAACTTATTCAGTTTTTCAGAGAATGGCTAGCTTAGCTGGATGAAAGTGAGATAATGATATGGATAAATCTTGTTTCGTCAATTAGATGCTGTTTGTTACTTTTTGGTATCTCCTATAGAGGCTAGCATATAAAAGGACCTAAAATCACAGAATCATAAACAATTCTAGAGGGGATGTTAGAGATAAAATAATTCATTTTATAGAATTCCAGGGAGGGTTAGTGACTTGTCTAAAGTCATATAGTAAGTTTCAGTATTGGGACCTGACTCCATGACTCCAGATTCTCAGTCCTATGTTCTTATATTTATATAATTTCTCAAACTTGGATAAAAAAGAATGAGTAGATAAATAATGTATTCTGTAGATCTCAGGTTTTAAAATTCAGCACTTCTATAAAGATTTTTTTTGGGTACAATATTCACTTTTCCAAATTTGTGGAATTTCTATTAATTTTTTTAAAAACCATGAAAATCTTTTCTCAAATTTATGACTATAAATTTGCTGATGTTAGCTGTTTTGATATTACTTGTTAGGAGGCTTTTTAAGTTGGCATTTGTTTCTTCTTTAACATTTGAAGAGTCTAGAAGATAAATAGGAGATGAATAATTCCATATTGCTACTTACCAGTCATATCTTTAAAGTAGTGTCAGCTTTTGCTCAACTGTGTTTAAAACAGTGTCTGTATACTTAAAAATGCCTGCTTAAAATCAGTCATAAAATGGACTTGGTCAGCCTCTAAGAAGGTTCTTTTAACTAAAAATTTTAAAATACATTCATCATTTCTCATTAATTAGCTATATAACTTTGTACAAATTATATATCTTCTCAGACCTGGGTTTTCATGTATAAAATGAGCATATTAAATGAGATGATTTCTAATGTCATTTTAAATTCTAACACTTCATGGTTCTGTAACTCCATTGATTTTTTTTAAATATTAATTTATCATGACTTGTTTTAGTATCAGATTGTATCTGCTGTCTAAGGACAAATCTAGCTAAGAATATAGAAGTTTATCACCAGGCAATAAATTCTTTAACTATGGTGATTCATGAGAGACAGCATTGTTCAATGGTTAGAGCTCTGGGGGTCAGGAAGACTTGTGTTCAAATCTAACTTCAGACATTTCCTGGCTGTGTGACCCTGGAAAAGTCACTTCATCTCTGCTTGCCTGAGAAAATGAATTTTTTTTCTGAGAAAACTATAAATAGGGTCACAAAGCGTCAGTCATGATTGAAACAACTGAATAATTACAAAAGTAATACATGAAACAGAAGAAAAACACAAAAATGGCCCTTAGTTCTCTGAGCCACCCCCCCCCCTTTTAAAGTCTGTAGAGTCAGAGACAGAGTAGGAGAAAGGGTTCCAGAGGAAACAAAGAAACAAAAAGTATTTAGAATGTCTATAACCATAAATTCTTCTTTTGGTACTCTAGAACCTAAAACCTGATAACCAGTGAGTTATGTTCCTAAAGAAAATGACCACATTTATAATGACATTTTCATTATAAATAACACTAGAAGACATAAAGAGGCAGGCAAATGGAGCAATGATTTATAACTAATCTTGGAGAATTTAATAAAGAAGTTGTTTTCATTATATACTCAAATTCAACAAAAAACATAATTTCAAGGGAATAATTGATCATCCTGCCTTGAATTGCTCATCAAAAAGAGAAGCAAAAAACAAAAATAACCAAAAAATCCCAAGATGGAAATGTTTGAAGCCATTGTACCAGCCTCTATTCCAAAGGATCATCAGTTAGATAAATAATATGAAGAATTTGACAAAATTTTCCAGACTAATTCAATGTGTGATTCCAAAGCAAAGGTATGCACAAAGTAGAAAAGTGAAATATATATATTGGAAAATATAGTTTGGTATTTAAACTCAAAGGTCAAAAGCTTATAGAATGCTCATATTTATATATCAATGTTTTTCTCCAGAAAGCACTCAAAAGAGACGGTAGATGATGAATACAAAACAATATCACACAAAAAAATTGATTGCATCCTAAGAGAAAGGATAACACTGACGTCATTTCAGACAATTATCTGTGGACAATGAAACCATACTGGCTAGAGTAAAGGTCAAAATCAGCAAGAAATTAGAAGGATAAAGATGAGAAGACATGGCATATACTCTTACTGCAACTCAAACTTAACCTTTTCAAGCAAGGTATTGGTAGTGAAAATGGATATTTATAAAGACACTAACTCTGATTATCACCATTTCCTACAGAAGATCAACTCATGTAAGGCAATTACCGTGATAAAGAGTCCAGGACCTACCTCAGATAGAAACACATTATTTTCTTGCCAACTATTAAGATATGGTAGCTATTAATAATACAGTTCAGAATCCATTCATTTGCAAAATGTTATGGAAGAGGATAAGAGGCAATCTGGTATAGTAGATATAGAACCTGTCTCTTTGTCACTTAGGCATAATTCTAGTATTGCCTTTGAAAAACTGATCATGTGACCCTAGGCAAGTTATGCAACCTCTTAGTACCTTGGGGAACTTAGTAAAAGAGCTGTAGAATAGTTGCTGATCTGGATTGGTAGAGTTCTTCATTTGGTGTTTGTGATATCAATGAAAACATAGATCTGAATCCTTATCTCTCAAATGGAGGAAAGTAGTGGAATCTTATTCCTACCTAAACAATGAAGAACTGTGAAGGGAGAAAAGAGTCTGTGAAAGGTATAAAATTCAACTCAGTCATACTAAGAGCATTTACAGAATAATTAGGGAAAGGACAACAAATAAGCCAGAAAAAATGGAATGTAATTTATTTTCATAATCAATGATAATTGAATCGCCACATTTGGATTCTTAGTATCAAATGTGAAGAAATGAAAAGAGCAAAAAAGATGAATTTGGGCAAAGCAGGTGGATACATAGAATAAATTTTCTGCTGGGCATAATGCAATTTTGAAAGTACTGTGGCATTGACTTTTAAGAACTTGGAAAGAGAATAAGTCAAATGGAAAAAATTGTATTTTTTATTACTAATAAAAAAGCAATTCATAATTGCACCCACTTTCTTATCTTCCTAATTTTTTTAAAATAAGAAGCAATATCTTCTTGTAAGGAGCTTACACTCCAATAAAAGAGACAAGAAATGTAAAAAATAAGCATATACACATATGTAGCATAAATATGAGGAGAATAAGTATAAATAAAAAATAATTCAATACAAAGTTGTTTGAGAAAGAGTAGTTAAGGGAATCCAGAGCAACTTCATGAAGAAGATAGTATACCTTCAAGGAAGAAAAGGAGAGAGTGTGTAGCATTCCCAGAAATGTAGGAAAACAAAGACATGGAGATGGCAGATCAAATGTTTTATGTGAAAAGCAGAGACAAAGTCAGTTTGGTTGTATTGCAGAATATGAGAAGGAAAGTATGTTCAAAGACAATGGAAAGATAGGTGAGGCTAGGATGTGTTTACAAACAAAACAGAAGAATTTTTATTTTTTCCTAAAGGCAATAGGAAATCACTAGATTTGATTGAATAGGGAAGTTACAAAATCAGATTTAGGCTTAAAATAAATAATTTGACATCCTCTTGTTGGATGGATTGGAGTGAGAAAAGTTTTGATCAGGAGGCTGGTGCAATAATCTAGGTGAGAAGTGGTAAGAGAACATAAGGTAGTAGTTGTATGAAAGAAGGATTTAGATAGATGTATAATATATAGTAATGACAACTGACAGAATATGTGCTTCAAACAAGAGTGCTGAAGTTACAAGTCTGAGAGACTGATTGGATCATGATACTTTCAACAGAAACAGGTAAGTTTGAAAGAAAGGGAGAAGTTAATTTAAAATATCTCTAGGATATATATATATATATATATATATATATATATATATATATATATATATATATATATTTTGAAATGTTCAATAAACAATTAGTTTTATGGAACTGAAGTTCAATGTAGAGACCAGGACAGGATACATAGATCTGAGAATCATCAATAGAGATGATAGTTAAATGGAAGCTGATGATGTTACCAATAAAGAGGGTGCATAGGAAAAAGAGAATTAGGATAGCACTTTTGTGACTACTTATAGTTAGGAGGCATGATATAGATGATGAGCTAACAAAGAAGACAAATAAAGAGTAATTATATACGTAAGTGATCTAGGATAGAACAGTGTCATGAAAACCTAGAGGGAAGAGAGTATCAAGGGGGAGAGAATGGTCAGCAGTGTCCAATGAAGCAGATAGGTTAAAAAAGCATTAGTACTAAAAAAAGACCATTAATTTTACCAACTCAGTGAAAGATGTAGAAAATATAAATCATTACTATTTTTTTGTTTGCTGAAAAAAAAAAGCATTTGACTCAGGAGAGTAAAACATCACATTAAAGACTCTCTTCCAATAAGCTATCTCCTGTGCATATACCAGGAACTCAAAATTTTCCATACATTAAGAACAAAAAGGGAAGAAGAAAATAGGTTGGATTTTATTTGGAAATTGTGCAAAATATCCAAAAATAAAAACCCATCTTTTAAACACCAATATTCTGTGATTTTAATGATCCTAGTGAGATTATATGCTGTGAATCACAGAACACTACAATATTCAAACAAAATTATGGTAAAAGGGAAATGGAAAGCCACCTGATAGACAAAAGTAAACTTAAGCTTATAAGGACATACTCAAGAAGTGCAAATAGTTTTATTCAGAAAATGTAAGAGTAGGTAAGTAGTTAGGTCAGTCATTTAATAAGAGTGATGAATATATAAATGGAAATATGGAATGTTGTATTGTTACCTACAAAATAGGCAACTATGTAGCCAAGTGGTTAGAGTATTGGGTCTGGAGTCAGGAAGATTTGAACTCAAATCTATCCTCAGACACTTACTTGCTGTGTAATCTTGGACAACTAACAACTTTTATTTGCCTCATTTTCCTCAATGGTGAATTGGAGATAAACTGTAAAATGGGGATCCAGGGTTATTGTGAGGATCACATGAGATAATATTTATAAAGCACCTGGCCTTATATGAATGCTAACTTATTATTTTTAAGTATTAAAAATTCTAGAGGAAATACCTTTGTGTATTGGGTAGACACTTTATGAAATGACATTGACAAGAATTACACAGGGATGGAGAATTTAGTTGAATTGTAATATGTACCACTTGATGGGAGATTCCAAATCAATGAGATCACAGATGCATTGATATACTGATATATTTGTCTCAATTTTTTTTGGTAGTTTCTTTTGTATAATTCTCAGTAAATGGCAAGAAGGCAGTATGTATTTGTAGGATGGATGAATATATGAAAGAATCTGTAATATGCTATTCATTCATTTAATATATTATTCCCATCATTTAAGCTTTTTAAAAGTCTACTGTATTTGTTAAAGGTCAAAAGCTGTCTTTGAGAAGTAGTGGTCAAAGTATTGAATTTGAAAGCAGGGCAGACCTGAGTTTAATTCCTAACTCTTACTTTAATTACAGAGTTTTGTGAGCATGGGCAAGTTACTGAGCCCACATTTAAAAATTTTTTTTTTAATTTTGCAAGGCAATGTGGTTAAGTGACTTGCCCAAGGTCACACAATTAGGTAATTATTAAGTATCTGAAGTCTGATTTGAACTCAGGTCCTCCTGACTCCAGGGCCAGTGCTCTATCTACTGTAGCTGCTCCCTAAGCCCACATTTTAAAAATAGGAATGGTAATACTTCACAAATCTAAATGCCGGGTATCATTATTGCTAACTATTATATATAATAAAATGCTTTGCAAAACTTAAAGCACCATATAAATATCAGTTGTTATATTTGCTGCTGCTTCTTTCTGAGCTGACCTTTTACTTTTGAGATAGAACTCCTTTATTCTCATAAAAATCTCTATTCCATGGATGGCCTTTCTAAATCCATCTGACATCATGAAATAGAGGAAAGATCCCTGGACTTGGAATGATAGATGAAGATTTGAATAGAGACTCCCTATATGACATGAGACAAATGTCTTCATTTTTTTGTGCCTCAGTTTCCTCACATATAAAATGAAATGGTTGGGTTAGATGACCTTCATCCAAGTTCTCAAGTTTTAACATTGCTTTATTTTGAAGAAGTTGTTCAGTTTTGCTAGCCCTGTAAATTCTTTTTCCTTCTCTCCCTACAGGCCCCTTTTAATCTCCTCCAACCTTTGGTTAATGGGGAAGAGGGAAAGAGCTGAATAATTGTCCTTTCTCTGCAGCTGGATGTACACCTGGCCTTAGATTGCATTGCTCCTTTGCCAGAAAAGGAAATTTTAAAGAGAGGAAAAAAATTACAAAAACTCAGATCATTGTTTTCTATTTCAGAAACACTCAAGGTTGCAAGCAGAATTTAGAGAAGATTTGGAGAATTGTAAAAGCATTAAAAAAAAAAAGAAAAATATCTATGTGGAAAAATCACTCCCACATTTGTGAAAATCCTCATCTGGGTCTCAGTTCTGCCTGTTCATTTATTTCTATTTCTGTATTCTGGATAACATGAAGGTCATAAATTTTTGTCACCTTCACCCCAAAAAAAAGACAGAATCGCAGTTTCTTGGAAAACCCACACGGCCTAATTCTGGCCAAATCCTCCTACTTCTTACCAGATATATAAAACTTCTGGAAATGTTGAAGCCATGAATGTAAGAAGCAGCTCTACTGTAAGCCTAAAACTCTTTCTTAATTTAGGAATATTTGAATGTGTCAAACAATACTTGGTTTGTTCAAACTATTATAATATCATATTTGCTAGAATTGGAAATTTAAAGAGATTTATAAGTAAATATTTTGCTCTCCTATTTTGTTTTGTTTTTCTGTGACACTCCCCCTCCCCCCAGACATTCATAGCTCAATTTAATAGCATTCACGGGTGCGCGCGCGCATGCGCGCGCGCACACACACACACACACACACACACACACACACACACACACACACATCCTTCCCATCATGTAGCCTTAAACTTGGAATTCTCTCCAACCTAAGTGTTTCAAATGAAATCCATTGACAAATAAATCTTTGTATTTGACTCATAAAACCTGGGAAGAAGTAAAGTATTACCATCTTTTGTGGGGACAGGAACATTGAGCCTTTGTCAAAGGAGGATCCCAATTTTGCTAAGGTCCTAGTGAACTCAAATCTGGACCTCATTCTGCCTAGAAGATAGGGGCTGAAATGTCAATTTAAATAAATTTGAATCCCATTAAGCTCCAAAGATTTCTCAGACTTGACTTTGTGATAATGAGTTCATTGTCTAAGTGACTTAATCTTGTAGTTCTTTTTAAAACAATTGAATGATAAACTCATTATTTTTACCACAGTGTAGAGTTCAGAGCATAGGGAACCAAAAGGAAGAGACTGAGTTTATAATTCTACCCTTGGATCCCATAAATGTTGCTCATCTGAGGCCAAAAGTTTCAAGGGCTCCTGCCTCAATTTACTTACATTGAATCTGGGAACCACACCCTTATAGACTCACAGACTCTGGAGCCTTGGAAGAACTGAAAGAGTACTTGGAGATGCTCTAATATTCCCATTTTACAGTGATAAGGAAATTCAATAAAAAATAATTAAATACCTGTAACATGGCAGACATTATTCTAAGTACTGTGGATTAAGATAAAAACAAAATGGTCCTTGACTTCAAAGAACCTACATTTTACAGGGGAGGGGAGGGAGAACAGCATGCATACAAATAAATAAATATAAAATAAAGAAGAAATGGTTTCTGGAAAAGAGGACAGCACCAAAAAATAGGAGGATTGTGAGAAGTGGCACTATATTGTGCTTTGAAAGGCGTTGAAAGTTCCAATGGGAAGAGCTAAGGAGAGCCACTTTTCCAGTTATGGGGCATCTATATTACTGTGCAGAGGCAAAAAGGTTGTGAGGGATAGAATGTTTTTCATTTTGACTAGGCTTAGATTTCATGGGAAGGAGTGATAAAAACTTTGAAATAGAAATAGAAGGATGGTCTACATTGTGAAGGGTTTTAAATGTCATGTTTGCCAAGAGACAATAGGGACCCATTAAAGCATCTTGAACAAGGGAATGATATGATTAAGACCTGTGATTTAGGACTATCAGTGTGACAGCTTAAGGAAGGATGGACCAGAAAGGGAAAAGGTTAAATGAAAGTTGACCAATCCGAAGATCATTTCAATAGTCTAGTGGAATCTACCAGAAAGATTAAGAAGCATCTTTTAGATAGGTAGGAAGAACTGGAGGTATTTTGAAAACCCTACAGAGTCTATTAGATGACAGGGATGGTCAATAGTATTAAACACTGGGAGATTGAGAAGACACTGATATCCATTTGGAGAGGAAATGATTTATCCCCAGACAACAAGTAGAAGAACTGAGATCTGAATACAAGTCATTTGTCTTTCAATTCAGTGTTATTGCCAAAGCCCTGCTTTTGTTGTTTTGGGAAGAAAAGTGTACTGACTCAAGAGACAGAAGAACTTTCCCTCCTTCCTTCCTTCCCTTAACTAGCTAAATAACTTAGAAAAATCATTTCTTCTTTCTGGGACTCAGTTTCCTTAGTTGCAAAGAGGAAAATGAGTAGAACTAGTTGACCTCTAAGGCCCCTTTGAAACATCTATGGTTATGGGATCCCACATAAAACATTTTGCACATCTTATAATAAATACATGCTAGAATATTGACCTAAGAGTCAGATTCAGAAGACATAGAATAGTTTTGAAACTGAGTTCATGAAATATGAATTGTCATACTCTTTTAAAAATTAATCTTCTACAAGTAAAGATTAATAATTTCATGTACAATCCTCTTTCTGGTTTATATACATAAAAATGCTCATACATTTTTATATTTATCAAATTCAAAATAAAACCGTTTAAAGAAAAAAAGAATAAAATCTTATCCTACCTCAGATATTTAACCAGCTATGTGCCATATGGCAAATCACCTAACTTTTATCAGACTGGTAAATGGGGAAAATGAGAAATGTTGGAGGAGAGGTGGAAAAATTGGGACACTAATTGGTGAAACTGTGAACTTCATTTTGGAGAACAATGTGGAATTATGCTCAAAGGGTTATAAAACCATTATTACCCTTTGACTCAGCAATACTACTCTTTGGTATTGGAAACAAACTGCTTGTTTCCCAAGATGATTAGGGAAAATCGAAAATGAACCTACATGTTCTAAAATATTTATAACATTATAAATATATATATAACATAATTCTATCCAAAATATAAAATATTATAATTCTTTGTGGTGTAAAAGAACTGGAAATTAAGAGCTTGCCTGTCATTTGGGGAATGGCTAAACAAGTGATATGTGGGTGTGATGGAATACTACTGTGCTTTTAAGAAATGATAGCAGGTTGATTTTAGAAAAACATGGAAAAAATTAAATAATGAAGAGTAAAATGAATAGAACATGAGAATATTGTATACAACAACAATATTGTTTGAAGATTAACTGAAGAACTAAGCTATTCTGATAGTGTAAATTTTCCAATCAACTACAAAGGACCTATGAAGGAAAATGTTATCTACCTCCAGAGAACTAAAAAAATAAAAGTACACTTAAAATAGTTTTACACATATCTATACTCCCTATCTATCTATATATACTATATATATAAACATACACATATATGCATACAGATAAATGTATGTATGTGTGTGTTTGTATAATCTCTATCAAAGAGTACTCTTTTCTAGTGTGGAATGGAAAGGGAAGGAAGGGGACAGTTCAGAACTTAAAATGTAACAAAAATTATTCAATTAATTTTAAAAAATCACCTAAATTTTCTGAGTCTCAGTTTTCTTATCTATAAAATGAGAATAATAAAATGAGGATAACCTTAACACTTATGTTTGTGAGGATCAAGTATAATAATGTTTGTAAAGCAGTTTAGAAACCTAACAGTCATTACTACTACTACTACTACTACTACTACTACTACTACTACTACTACTACTACTACTACTACTAGAAGAATAATAACTACCAATAATAACCACCATTCAGCAAAAATCCAATCACTATACAATTGGACATGTTTTGAATTTATACTGGGGGCCCCAAACTTCACTGCTTTGGGGACTCAATCCTATTCACTGCCCATAGGAGCAACTAGGCATTTATCCTAGGCTTTAGTCTGCATTCTCCTTCCTTTTTTGTCCTCCTCCTGCTCTTCTTCCTCCCACACCCTTTTCTTCCCCCTCCCCCTATTTTTTCTCCTCTCTCTCCTCTTCCTACCCCCCACTCCCTGTAAAATGCCAAGATCTAATAGATTGTTCATGTCATCCAGATTAGACAGGGAGACAGCAGTTATCAGGATTGGGGAAACCTCAGCTGACATTGAGTGCTCTAGTAGCAGGGCAATGTGAAGTTAGTAAGTTACTAAGGAAGCTATCACAAAACGGAGACTGAAGGAACTGGTAAGATCTGCTGTAGGGATTCGGGAGTTCCATGAAAGGTCAAGACACCTTAAAGATACTTTTGGGCTTTCTCTCTCAGAGTGGACAGAATGTTAGCCTGGGAAACTCATTCCAGCTCTCATTTACAATCCATTTGACATTTAGTAAGTTTCTTGGTCTTAGCTGCCTCATTTGTAAAAAGATATCTATATCAGATGTTTAAATCCCCTTTCAGTTCTAACATTCTAACTTCTCAAACCAGCTGCTGCATTTCCTTCTCATAATGGTTTTCACAGAGGTAACACTGGCATAATGTTATGTCTCAGAGCCAGGAATATTGGCATTCAAGTCTTGTTTCTGAAACTAACTCTTCACCTCTGGGAAAGCCATTTAACCTCTCAGTAGTCTAGGCAATTCCCCAACTTGAAGTTACAAGAACAATTACAATGGTGGACCCTTCCCTCAGAGTATATTCCCCTAAACATTGACAGTAAACTTGAGGAGATAACTATCATCTTTATGATCGAATATAAAATCCTCTAGTTTTCAAAGTTATTTATAACCTGTCCCTTCACCTTTCCTAAATTTCATTCCCCACTCCCACATATTATAAGATTCAAAGACACTGAGTTCCATGTTGCCTGTTGTTCCTTCTCACACAAAACATTCCATGTCCCAACTCTGGGCATTTTTACATGGGGAATCCCCCATGTCTGGAATGCCCTCCTTCCTCATCTCTGCCTCCTGACTTTCCTGGCTTCTTTCAAGCTACAGCAAAAATTCCACCTTCTATGTGCATCTTTCTCAATCCTTCTCAATTTAATCTCTTTCCATTGTTGATTATTTCCACTTTATCTTGCCTATAACTTTTCTTGTATCTGGTTGTTTGGATATTGTCTTCTGCATTAGGTTGCAGAATTAGTTGATACTGAGCACTGAGAGGTTGTGACTTACTCAGGAACACACATTCAGGATGTATCAGATGCAGATATTCCTGCTTTCTATCCAAAATAAAGTTATACTGCCTTTAGAGTTCCTTATCTAATCTAATTTGACTTGATCTAATCAAATATAACTAACCCAATTCCTTATTTATTGAATGCAAAAGACAAAATCTTTTAAAAAGATAATATAACAGATTGGTCCTCTATTTCATAATGAAAACAATTCATTGACCTAGGTCAATAAATAATTAAATGTGAAACCTTTGTATGTGGGGGGATAAAAGGTGAGGGGTGAAGAGTGAGTACAAGGGTAAATAAAACACAATTCTATCTCCAAGAAACTTTTAAACTATCATAGGAATTTACTATCTCCTAGACTCATTAGACATGTCCATAAAAATCTTAGAATATTTGTTCTAAAAATGTTCTTTGACATTATCCAGTCAGGTAGCATATATCTATCATCTGTTCTGCATGTATATGTATGTATATATATATATATATATATATATTCATTACATATTTATATTTATAAATTGTCTCAAACTTCTCATCTATCAAAAATGAGCTATCTCCTACATCACTATTATAGCTAAGTTCTGTGATCTGATGGAAGTCAAATGAAAACTACCAATGAACCAAAGGAAAAAAAAAGGAAGTTATCTATATCTTTTCAGTTTCCTGTTAAATCCCCGGAGGTAGTAGGAAGTCTTCATAATCCATTGACAGGAAAGCAGTTTAGCTCATCCCACCCCCACCCCCATCTCCCATAGAAGGATTAAGAAAGACATACATAGAAGGTGGAATTTTAGCTGTGGCTTGTATTCATACATTTTATATATATATATATATATATATATATATATATATATATATATATATATATATATATATACATACACACACAAAACATCCTATCGATACATAAATACACACATTCTCATATATTTAAATGGGGTCAATGGACAACCATATCATTAGAAAACTATTTGGGATTTACTGTTTTGAGGAAGGTGGAATCTGCAACTTTGAGAAATCCCTGAGAAACCAGGAAGGACTGCCAAGTAGCTGCATTTTCATAATTGCAAATTAACTGGTCTACAGTTTTCCAGTTTAAAAAAATACTGATTAAATCAACCAACAGTTGGTAATGGATTCCTACTGTAATAATAAACGGCATGTTGATTAGGCTACTTTCAAGTTTGCCTGTAATGAAGATGAATTTTTTACAAACTCGTTCAGGCTTGGGTTTGGGGGAGTCAGGAAATAGCATGTGGTTGTTGGGTTTTTTTGTTGTTGTTCGTTTTGTTAATTTTTTTTTAAAAGGGAATTGTGCATTGTCTAGTCCAGGAGACATCCTAGGATATACTTTCTGGTCGTGAGCTACTCTGAACTTAGTGTGGTAAATCTATATATAAAGAAAAAAAAGAATAGGAAAGAAAAGAGACATAAAAAGGCAGATGAAAATGGATATAGGAATGGGATTGAGAGGGCAGAAGAACGAAAGAACGAAAGAAAAAGAAAAGACAGTTTGCATCCTCTGAGTACAGGTGAGTAAAAGAAATCAGAGGGAAGAAAACAGAGTAGGTCGAAATATAGGATAGAGAAGAGAAACGGGAGCAAACTAATAGCAACCCGCAAAAAATTTCGGAGACCTAATTACAGAAAGGGGGGATCCGACAGAAAACTGCTGACAAAACTTCTTCCCTGAGCTTTGGGAACAACTCGGATTCGGGGAGTTAGAACGCCCCACTGGGTTTCTCTTTAATTCCCCCAGGATGATTTGGATGGACCGATGCTGAGCCTGAGCGCTGTCCACAGCTCTACTCCGACTTTGCCGGAGTTCTGTCTAAGGATGTCCCGAAGTTCTAACTACCGGGCCTCCCCGCTCTCCGACTCCTGCTGGGGCCCAAACAGTTATAGCTTAGGTCCCCTGGCCTTTGGGGCTTCTGGGAGTACGACAGGGCTGCCTGAATACGGGGAAGATTTTCTTCTCTTTGTTTGACGTGATATAGGATGCTTTGACTGGCGGAATGAGGGGCTCTATTACCCATTCTGACCTGGAAGGGAGGACAAGAGACTGTCTTATTTTGTAATCTCAACTCGCCCAAACCCATCACCCGTTTGCCGCTC
Organism: Macrotis lagotis; assembly: GCF_037893015.1. NCBI lineage: Eukaryota > Metazoa > Chordata > Mammalia > Peramelemorphia > Peramelidae > Macrotis > Macrotis lagotis. The sequence goes on along the minus strand of NC_133658.1, from coordinate 188,685,913 downwards.
ACTCCAAGGATGGGAGATTCTTTTCCAACGGGATTGACGTTCCAGGATCCTGCACCTGACCCCTTGGCCCCTGAAAAGTCGCGACGAAAAGGAAAAGGTGGACCCTTGTGCCTGGGAGCCCAGGGCTAAGGAGGGGACTCAGGTCCCAGCCGTTTGGATGGGGATTCAGTGGCTGCGTGAAGATTCAAGAGGGCGATGGCCGTGGTCTTTGGGGATATTTTTCTAGTGATCGTTGGCCTAAGAAAAGCAGAGTGCAATTTCTTGAAACATTGGTCTTGTGCCCCTTCCTTCCCTGGGAGAAGGCAGCTTAATCTCAAATTCTTTTATCAGTGACCTAGAAAGCAATGGTTAAGGATGGGAAAAGCCCCCAGAGCTCTTTCCCTCCCTGCTTGTCTCGCCTAGCGCCTCTCTCTCTCTCTCTCTCTCTCTCTCTCTCTCTCTCTCTCTCTCTCTCTCTCTCTCTCTCTCTCTCTCTCTCTCTCCTCTTCCTCTCCCCCTGACATACCCAGCTCCTGGTCCTTTCCGCGAAATTTCCTGGGGATCCCTAAGGGGAAATGCATATACACAAACCTAACTCTATTTCCCTTGAGCAGGTTAAACAGCATGGAGGCTCTCTTAGATTCTCAAGGCAGGACTGTGTCCAAATACCTCGGAGAAATCGGTAAGATGCATCCAGTCACTTGGCTATCTGGTTTTGGGCAAGTCACTTCCCTTCCCTGGCCCCCAGTCCCCCTCCCCCCCAACAAGTAGGTGGAGGGTTGAATAGTTATCTCTAAGCTCGGATATACCCAGTTCTAAGCCACGAGTTCAGTTCAAGATCCTCACACTACGGTCGAGGCTGCTGCCATTCATTCCTATAGCTGTAGATCCCTGGGGAGAGGATGTCTGCACCCTGTTGTCTCCCACCTCTGCTTCCCTAAGTAGGTTTTCAGGAGCCACGGCATAATAAGTTTAGTTGAGTTTATTTTAGTTAACGAGCAAACATCCTTCCTCTTCCTCGAGGCATCCCAAGAATATCACACTCCTTCGCTACTCTGGGTATGAGTCTTCCTTTGTTAAACGAAGATGCTGAAATAGAGATGAATTCCAAGATTCTTCCGAGATCCAAGTCCTAGGAATGCTCTGATTCCTATTACTATTACTGAAGGTCAAAACTAGACAGTGCAAAGCTATCATTTTACAAAGGAAACTAAGGCGCAGTGGGAGGAAAGTTCGCAATGTCTTTCAGCTAGATATTTAATTTAAAACTTTTTTACCTTTCTCTCGGCATAAGGATTTGAATAACAAGCAAACCAAACAATATAGTCCGTCTGAATATTTAACCCACTTATTAGCGAGTGTTGGTCCTGATTTAGGTGCTTGCTAGAGCCCTGGGTCCTCCCTCCACCTCTTATCGAAATTGTAATGGCCCAAAGGGTCCGTACGGACTCCTATCTTTCATTCAAAGGATAAGGAAATCCTCCTCCTAAAGGAGGAAAATGATTATCATAGCTCATGGCAACCTATTCAACAAAGACCTGACTGTGTGCCAACCAAACATTGCTTCCTAGTTCTTAAAAACCCGGGCCCACCTTTCTCTTCAGCTGCCCTCATCTTTTGTGAGAAAAGAAATCCTTACGTGATGTCTCAATCTGTAAGTAGCATCTATAGAAAAAGATAACCAAGTTAGAACCTTAGTTAGATTTCCCGTGGGGAAAAGGTTGGGTTCTATTTCTAATTTATTCGTCCCCCCCTTTCATTTTCTTGAGTTCCCTAGTCTTACTTTCTTTAGTTCCTCTGTTTCCACGGGGGACTCCCTTTGAACAATACTACTTGGCAGTGAGGGTGGAAGGCCTGAGTTCTAGCCTGATTGCCACTTATTAGAGGAATGTCTCCCCCTCATCTGAAAAAAAAAACGGGCGTGTCTCCTGTCTGTCTGGTAAAGGAAAAAAAGCAATTAGGAGTAAGGAAACCTAGATTTTAGCACATCTGCAACGCCTCTAAATAAGCTATATGACCTTGAATAAGTTCCTCTTCTTTCCCTGAGCTTGTTTTCTCTACAAAAAATGATTTGTACGAGTTATTTTGTAAAATCTTTCCCGCAGATTTGACTTTCTGTAATTCTCAAGCTGTTTCAAGAATGTAAGGACCTACCTAAATTGTTTGGTTTAAGTTAGAGTCTTCCACTGTCGAGGACTTCAGACTGATTGATCAGAGGACAGCATTTTCCTTCTCATCGTTCCTATCATTATACTTCACAATGTAGCACACAATTTTTATCCAATGAGAATTTGCGCTTGAATGAAGTTCAGGGGAGATTCCCGGGTGGGGCGAAATTAAAGGACTAGCTGCGCAGTAATATTGGAGAAAGGGAGCTAGAAGCTTCTCACGAAGACCTCGCCCATTGCGCAGAAGCTCCTGGTCCCTTTGAGGGATGTGAAGGGCATTTTAGGGGAAACTATAGCCGCCTCCCCAAGGACCACTTGCTCCCGTCTTCACGGCCAGCAGGCAACCTGGGGCTCCCTCTGTGCTCTCCCTCTCCTGTCAGTATCTCCGGGGTCGACTAGGCTGGGCTGGCGCCGCGCTGTTGGCGGCGTCTAGAAGGCTGTTCCTGCCTTTTCTCCTTATCTCTAGTCTCCGGGTCTCCCCAGAACTGAGTCTGGGAACTTGTGGATACGGAAAGCTAGAGACTTGACATCTGGGATCCACTCTCTTCAGCTTCCTTCACACTCGACGTGTTTGCCTGGACAGGCAAAGCACTTAAAGGGTTGAGACTCCGCTTCTGGATTTTCCCTGGAAGTGCCAGGGCTCTTAACCTAGTTGGAGAAAACCTAGGGAAACCATTGGGGAGACAGAAAGCCAGCCTGCCTCCTTCTCCTCCCCTCCACTTTCCTTTCTTCCTTCCTTCCTTCCTTCCTTCCTTCCTTCCTTCCTTCCTTCCTTCCTTCCTTCCTTCCTTCCTTCCTTCCTTCCTTCCTTCCTTCCTTCCTCTTTTTTTATCTTTCCCCACTAAAGAATACATTTTGTTTTTGAAATGTTTTATTAAAGTTTCTTGACATTTTGTTTATACCTGGATCCTATAATTTTGTCCTCCTCGTTAACAATGAAAAGTTCAAGCTAAGCAATGAATACCGGACAATGAAAACAACGATCTTTCTTCATAGTCATCCACTTCTGTGCAATTAAAAAAGGGGAGGTATGTTTTATTACATCTTCCAGTTCTTCTCCCTCCTTCTCCCATTTAAAATCTCATTTATTCTACCCCACTATTCATTTCTCTGATACTTATCACTAAATTCTCTCCAGGTCAAACCTGGGAAACCAATGCCACCTGGTTTATTGATTTTAGATCACTAAGAGCTCCACGCCGTCTGTGAGGGATCTATCCTGGGATATACGTTCCATTCTAAATTTTGGATGTATGACTGCATGGGTCTATAAATCGGCTTTAAGCTTCTAAGTACACCTCTTTCCCGATCATCAGTCTCTAAGAAGTTTCTCATCCACAGTAGAGGTGAAAAAAAGTCAGTCAGTGAATTAAAGTTCAAAAGTTACTTTGTTTTTGCCTAAATTTTAGAACAACAATTCTCAAAAACAAAAAACAATTTATTGGGGGGGGGAGAGAGTCTCAGGACTCTTTTGTGCTCTCAAAAATTGAGGATTCTCCCCAAAGCTTTTGTTTATGTAGATTACATCTATAGCTATTTACCTGCGTTAGTCTTCTTATCATTATGAAAAATTTGACCTCAAAGATCCCCCTGAAAGGGTCCGGGTAGGGTTCCCAGAAAACACTCTGAGAACTTCTAGTCTAGATTTTTTCAGAGAAAAGAATCTTTCTTGAATTATCCAGATAATTGCCTCAAATATTTCCCTGCTGTTTAGGCAGACATTTTGTCTTCAGTATCTTTCTTCATTTTGGGTACTTCTTTCTCCTAAATACAAAAAAAAAAAAAAAAGCTGCCTCCTCTCTATTTTGCTGTCTCTTTAATCTGGTCGGTAGTTTGAGAAATAGAACAGAAAATAAAGTTAAGGTTCTAAATATCCCTCCCCATCTAAAGCATTCTAATGTCTCTCCCTTCCCACTCACCTCTACTGGAAACAGGATTTCCTTAAAGAGGAAAAGCAAAATCTTTCTTATATCTTGTCATTTTAATATGGATTTAAAAATAGCAATAAAACATAGCATTTATAAAGTGCCTAAAGGTTTGTGAAGTATTTAGATGCTATTTTATTTGATTCTTATTCCTTTCTGTTTCTGATTGAATTAGTGCTCCTTCACATTTCAATATAATTTAGTGGAGCTGTTTCAGCACAAAGCTTTTTTGTTTGTTTGTTTGTTAATATAAGTTTCTTTTATATTTTATATTTCCCAAAATGCAAATTCAACAGATCAAATTGAAATAGAAAGGGACATTAATAATAATAATTTTTAAAAAAAATCTCTATTGGTTATATGCTCTAGGGAAAAACTCATTCACTTTTTTTTAAGATTGGGACAATTTTCAACATTCTGAAATAGAAATTTTCTCCTTATTTCTGATATATATATATATATACATATATAATGAGAATGTTTTATATATATAAATTCATGTATGTATATATTTTGTCACATTCTGAAGTACAGCAAAAGATGTAAATTAGTAGTTAATTTAGAAAATATAGGAAATCTTATGGGAAGGAAAAATTAAGAAAGCAGATTGTCAATTTTTTCCTTTTCAATATTTTGCTTTTGTCTTCAATAAATCTAGGTATTATTTGGTATTAGAGAATGTGAAGAATAGCAGAAATCAAGAGACACTGTAACCAATTCTTAGATGAGCACAAATGAGATTTGTACCTATTTCTCAAGGATCCAGAAGACTATGCAATCCAATCCAATATATCATCAGATTTTATCTAAGATTTTAAGTACTTTCAGTCTCAAAAATACTGATCTATGTAAAATGCATACACAAATCATCTATAAGATGAAATATTGCATTGATTGGCTAGGGGAGGAGGCTGTGTGTAGAACTCAGATATCCACCATTTTTTGAATGGGTATGTTTTCTTCCTACTTTTATCAAATCCCGAATTCCACTGTCTTTTGTATTTTACTCTGAACCCCTGTGGACTGATGACACATTAACTATAGAGAGGTAGTATTGAAAGAGGCAATTTGGAATTGTGCAGCCTCTCTTGGCCACATTGCTTTTTAAATAAAATATTCTTCAGCTAATGGAGGGCTCTAGAGAAAATGAAAACTCTATTCTTCCCCCCCCCATCTCCCCTCTCTTCAATAAAACAAATTTACCTCGACTAAACAAGATGACTTTCTTTAATGTAGTGGTGGGAAATAGATCCTTTTTTCAACACAACTTAAAAAAATCAAAGTCAACTCTGGGATCCTATGAGGTTCCCCCAACTAACCAATTAACTGATTAATTAGATAGCTAAGAAACTAGCTAATTTGCTCACTAACTATTCCCTCTAAAAAAAGTAACTTTCAAAACTAGGGAAAAAATACTGGACTGGGGAAAGGAATTATATAACTTTTCCAAAGGGATTTTTGACTCCAAGCCCAACAGTAATGAAAATGCAAACAATCTGGTTTTTATGTAGAGGGGCTAAGGTTCTAGCACCCTTAGGACACCTGACCAAACAGAAATGACCCTTTTATTGATTTCATGTCTTTATTGTTTTTTAAAAAAATTTCCCCAAAGAAACCATCCTGCTTCAAATCCATTTATCAAATAAGAGAGCAAAGCTTGCACAGGGGCAGAGAGAAAATAAAACATTTTAGGGTTGTTAAGAAAAATAAGAGGCAGAGACCAAGAGACTCAGACAGAGACAAAGGAAGAGAGAGATGATGGTCTTCCTATCCTGGAAATACAAATAGTTCTGGCCAGAGGAAATGACCCACTGCATGGTAAAAACATGCCTTTTGATTGACTCTTTTTCAGTTCTCCCATCTTTTCAAATCTTCTTTCTTACAACTTGATATTTTTAATCATAATATAATATTTAATTTTTAATTACATTTTCTATTTTCAAGCATTAATTTTTTTCCTTGCCTTCCTTCCACCCTCAGGGATAAAAATAAAACAAAATAAAGTATAATTGAACAATTCAAATTCCCATATTGACCACGCTCAAAAATATGTTTCAACTTTATATTTATTAGGCAGTACAAAGTTATTCAAGATAACCCACTGAGATTTCTCCATGAGTGGTCCTTAGATGGAACCTCTGTCTTTCATTCTTTGAAATATTGTGTTTTCCTTCTCTATTTTCTCAGTTGACTCTACCATTAATTAGAGGGATGGACTCATAAAGAGGAAAGGGATGGCTCCTGAAAAGCCAGGAAAGTGGCTTACCCTAATGACTAAGTTGATCCGATGCTTTTCTCTGCTGTGCAAAGGAGTCCAGTACTGGTCGGATCAGGGTGACTCCAGTGTGTTCTGGAAATCAGGAGGGGAGAGAGCACTCCAAAGCAGAGTGTCTCTTTGCTCCTTCAGAGCTCCCAGCAATTCCCTGAGAATTAGATAACAGGAAAAATAGATAAGAAAAGTGGTTCAGTAATTTAGCAAGGGTTTCCCTTGAAACTTTCAGGGGTGAAGGAAAAATATACATATGAATTTAAAGGAAAGACAGGGAATTTGATCTTTCATAATGTCTCTTCTGAATCTATACTGAGTCCTTCATTTTCAAGCAAATTGAGGATTACTTTTGATTCCTTCTGAGGTGTGTAGGCTATTGAAGGAAATGTCCAACTCCCTACCCCCCAGCTTCAAATCATCAAATCACTCAGTGACATAATGTATAGTGAAGAGAACACTGAATTGGGCAGTCGGGAAATCTTGATTTGAATCCCAGTCATTCCATTTGGGTACTGTTTTGAACCCCAGTTTCTTCTTCTGTAAAATGGGGATAGGATTACTTGCTTTCTTTAGGTCAACAGGTTGCTGTAAGTTCCAAAGCTAAAAATGAATGTGAAATGTTATAAAACCTTGTAGTAAAGCATAAATGGCAGTTAAAAGTCAGAAAAACCTCCCTTTGACCCTGTTTCTTTTTCTCTCTTTTGGGGACGAAATTGTGTGGTAGCAAAGCTCTAGGTTCCTAGGCTATGTTTCTTTTTGTGATGGAAACATAAGGAATGATCTAATAAGGAATTCCCAAAGGATTTTTGCCTATAATATATTTTAAGGAACCCGGTCTGTATCCAAATGCACCCCCACAGGCTTTCCTGGTTTCTGCTCTCCCCTCTTGTCTAGTCTAAACTTGGCACTTTCCAAAATGGTCTGATTGGTGATATGGGTGGGGCTACTTTGACAAGCTGTAAATTATTACATTATTATGTTTATATAGCACTTAATAGGATTATAGATTTAAGGTTGAAATGGTCTCCAGAGGTCATCTTGCCCAACCCCTTTGTTTTATAGAGAGGAAACAGAAGGTCAAAGAGGACATGATTTGTTCAGGGTCACACAGGTTATATAGGTGGCAAAGTTTAAAATCAGGACTACTGACTATGAAACCATGACCCTTTCTACTGTACCACCCATTTTGTATTCATTATCTCAGTCATGACCTTGTGAAAGGTGTAACATTTTTCCTACTAGATCAGAAAACAAAGGCTATTACTTGTTCATATTCCACAAACAAGGTAGAGCTCATGGTTAGAGATATGTCACTGAGGATCGGGGAGTATGATTAGAAAAAAGAGAGAAAAGAAAAAAAGGTGGGTTTTGTTTAGCATAGATGTTTTTAACGAAATATTTTGTATTATTTAGTAAGTGGAACAACATCACATAAAGGAAAAAGTTAAACCAGAAGATAAGAATAGACAGAATAACAGACTGTAGTCAAGATTTTAATTTCTTATTACATTCTTTCAAGGTTCTTTCTAGAATTCTATCCATTCATTTATAGAATTGTAAATTTTTGAAGTCATAATCTCATTCAGTCCTTAATAGAATTATATATTCAAGATGAATCTTAATTTCAAATCAAACTTGATTTTACACAGGAGGAAATTGAGACCCAGGAAGACCACAACTCTCTCTGAGTCCAAATTCTTTCTCTTAGACTATACTTTACTCTTAAAATGTGATGGTGGGAAATTTATTCTACTTCTATGTCACAGAGTTCAAATAAGATAATTAATAATTGAACAATCCCACTCTAAACCATTATAAACACTGTCTAGGCACAAATACCAATGCAATTTTGAGACAGTCTCTACCTTCCATGAGTTTAAGTTCTATTTAAGGTGAAAAGGGATAGTAGCTATTCACAGATAAGTAAATAAAAGATATATGCAACATGAATACAAAACAATTGGATAGGAAAGGGAGAATGTTAGAGGTAGGGGAACTAATAGCTGGGAGAGTCAGTAGAAGTCTTCTTGACCTGAACTGTGAGAACAACAAGCCATGAGGTCAAGGATTATGAGTATGGGGACACTTGCTTACTTGTGCAAAAATGAAAAGGCAGGAGATGGAATGTTATGGACCTGGAAGGCAAGTGGATCAGTTTGTCTGTAACTCAGAGAGAGGTAAGGAAGAGCAATGGATAATTAGCCTGGGAAAAATAGGTTGGAGACAGACTGTGAAAGGCTTTAAATACTAAGCAGAGTAGAAGAAATGGTGAGTCAGTGAAGTATCTTGACCAGGGAAATAAAATGATGAGACTTGTGTTATAACAAATGTGGTAACTGGATGGAGGATTGATTGAAAAGAGGCGAAACTGATTAGGAGGCTATTTTCATAGGTTAGGCAAGGGATAATGAAGACTTGATCTAGGGTAGTTGTGGCATGAGTAGAGAGTAGACACATTAGAAAGATGTTTTGTAGGTAAATTGGAAAGGACTTAGAAATTCACTGGATAAGGAGTGGAAAATGAGAGTAGAAAGTTGTGAGAGTAGAAAGTTGAAGATGACTCCTTCAATGGATTGTATGAAAAGTAGAATGGTAGTTCCTATGGCAGAAAGAGGGAAATTAAGAAGAGTGGGTTTACTTTGAGATGCACATGGCCCATCCAAGTGAAGAAAATGGTGATGTCTTTCTGAAGCTCTTGGAGAATAATGAGGGCTAGATATGTTGATTTATGAATTATCTTTGTAATTATAAAGTATGAACCAACTAAAATAGAAAAAAATAGGTCATTCAGAGAAAGGGAGATAAGGCAAGAGAAGATCCAGGACAGGATCTAGCTCACATATTGATTGTGTGTGAAAGTGCCTTGTAAGGTGCATAATATCATCTGAATTTCAGGTATTGTTATTATTGCAAGTTTTGTTCATATGTTGCTACTCAGTTTCTCTAATGGAAAAATATTCCCCTCTTCCCCCTGCCCAATTTAGGAAGTATATAATGGATAGTGTTCATGTAAAACAAAGTAAGGTCATGATCATGATGATCCAGTACACAGAGGTTAAGTAGCTCTGTATGCCTCCTGCAATGTAAGACCAAGAAGTTTTCTTAACTCTGGGGATAGGAGGGTATGGCCATTTTCTAAAGAAAAGAAGGAAATTAAAAAAAACTGCTGTCTTCTGCTCTAGAGGTAGGAGATGCCTTTGCCTTCCTCAGAAATGGAGACAGCACTGACAAAACATTAAATTATAGATGTCGAACTGAAAGGGATGCCAGAGATCTGCTAATTTATCCCATTCCTCAATTTTACAGAAAAAGACATTCAGAGAATTGTAAAAGGTCAAACAGGTAGTATCAGAGGTGGAATTTGAACCAGATCTTCTGATTCTAGAGCTAGTAGTCTTTCTGATGACTTGAGGCAGCACTAGGTGGTAGACTAGATGACCTGGCCTGGAGTCAGGAAGACTCAAATCTAGCCTCAAATACTTCCCTTTTTTCCCCCTCAGATACTTCCTAACTGGGTAAGTCACTTAATATCTATTTGCCTCAATTTCCTCAACTACAAAAATGTTGTGAAGTGTTGTTGTGAAGATAAAATAACATATTGGTACAGAAAAGTTAATAAATATTCTCCTTCGCTCCTACTATGCTGCTTTTATAGAAAAGCATCATTTATTCTTGCAGTGAGTTGAATAAGTAGGAGGAATACCTTGTTTCTAAAGGACAAAGTACAGAAATAAGTTAGAGATTTTGAAATTGAGCATGAGTTAGAACTTGGTTTCACTTTGCTTTTGACATCCAAAAAGTTACTAAAAGACAGTCTACTTTTTTAATTGAAAAAACAAACATGGTAATTTTGTGTGCAAAGCATGTGAAATGGAATACATTTTTATGTTCCTAAAATAAATGATCTATAAATGAAACAAATTTAATAACTATTTCCAGTTTCCCTATGTATTCTTTTTCAAAACATGAGGGAAGGGTTTCCCTTTCTTCCACCCCCCCCTAATATTTAGAAATGTGTAGAAATTTTACATATTTTTAAATAGAGATCAAGATCCAGATCTGCTCATTTGTATTTCAGTGCCAATTTATCCAAGCCACTTGCAGACAATTTCTCTGGGAGATGCTGGATGTCCACTAGTCCTGCTGTGATCATATCACCATTTCAAGTTGACCATCTGACATGGTGTACAAGTATGTTTCAAAGTTGATCATGAGGAAACTGTAGAAATATGTCAGTAGAAGGTCTGGAATGAGGTTCTGAAGTTCTCCATTGTGTGTGTGTGTGTGTGTGTGTGTGTGTGTGTGTGTACGCGCACGCATGTGTATCTCTCTGTCTGTGTATTGGTAGGGTTGCAAGTGATCTTTGAGGATGAGGTTTGTAGGAGAACAGAAAGCAAGTTCATTTTTCTTACCAAAATGCCCAAGTTTGATTGTAAAGTTCATTTTTCTTATCAAAATGCCCAAGTTTGACCGTGGACAGCAAGAGTGGTAGAACAAATCTCTGTTAGTAGTCCTATTATTTTGATGTACAATCTTCATTCCACCCTTTCAGAGCTAGTAGTATTCTTCTGGAGTGAGGGGGGTGGTTGGGGTAGGGAGCTGTTATTCATTTATCTCAAATGAATTTTGCTTATACTTATTTATGTATATATATTCTCCCCAGTAGAATATAAGTACCTTGAAGGTAGAGACTGTTTAATGTTTTATCTTGATGGACTGACTCACTTGGAGAAGTAATTCAATCAGATCCCAGACCTGTAAGACATATGACCAATATGAAGCTGAGTATGACTTCACAGATAGACAAACCATATAGGAATTTTCAGGGGGACATATCTAATGACCAAAAATTTATCTTAAAATATTTCTAGTGCTCCAGATGTGACATTTTTGGTTTTCTTTTTGTATTGTATTGTTAGCTTTCCAACAACAAATGAGTAGTATAGCAGATTTCCTTGCCTCCTCAATGGAGCATGCTCAGTTACTATTTCTGGTTCTGGTGACCATGTGAAAGAGTTAGGGTTCATGCTCCTAGGCATATGTGACTTATAACTGAAAGATTTGCACTACAAAAATACCTTTGAATTCCATTATTTTATTTGGATTCAGAGAAATTGATGACTCAGTGGATATAAAAAAGGAGTGGTCCATTCTCTCGCCTCTCTTTTCCTTTCTGACTAAATATTCTACAAGACTATTTTTATTTGCATCCCAAGAGTCCTGTGGGTCTGAGTGGGCAAGCCCTATTTTCCCACAAGGCTTTCATGTGACATGACCATATTCTATAATTCTGCCCCCTCATTTTCCCATATTTTACATAAAACCTTTCTCAGCCCCTCTTAATTCTAGTGCCTTCCTGCTGTTAATTATTTCCCATTTTTCCTGAATTTAATTTGCTTTTTATATTTTTGTTTGCACATTTTCCCTCATTAAATCACAAATTCCTTGAGGGCAGATACTGTCTTTTCCCAAATTTTTTTTTGTATCTCCAGAACTTAGCACAATGCCTAACCCATAATATGATCTTAATAAATATTTATTTATTAATTGGTTAAAAGGTAGGTCCTTCCTGGAACCACCTCTTTTGTTTATTCTTTCATGATCTCCAGTACAGTAGTAGTTTGAGATAGCTGTATAAGTAGCTGTGTCCAGGCTTAGAGGTAACTGAGTTCAAAAGGTCCAGGGGTCCTATACATATAGTTATAGCAATGAAAGGAACAGTTAATTCTGGTGGTTGAAGAAGTGTTTGACTATGGAAGTAGCTAAGTATGAAATTTAGAAGAGGTTAGGATGGTAGCACATAGTTGAAATGAAAGGTAAAATGTAAAGGTAAAAATGAAAGGTAAAAAGGTAATCAGAAATTGCCCCAAATTATTCTTGATTTGATGAAGTTTCCTACAGTAGATTGCATCACTAGTTAAAATTTAGTTACTGAATTCTGCTTCATTAATCTGCATTTGAAAGGCTTTAATATTTAGTATTTTGAGGGTACATATGAATAAATTACCTTTTCCTTACCTGGTTTATATTTATATCTAATACCTTTGTATTTCACCTTTCTGAGGACATGTAAGACCTGAGCCAGTAGCTTAAATTATCACTAGGAGCACTAGGATGGGATGGAGTGTGAGAAGAGGGATCTTCTTCTCACTAGAGGCAGGATTCCCCAGGAATTAATTCATCTGAGTACTTGGGTAGAGAAGGAGTGGGTACAGTATTCTCAGACCTTCTAGTAGGCTACAAAGGTGATTTTATTCATTGTCTCATTATCAGAAACTTAAATAAAATTTAACTCTCCTTCCAGGTCTGTATTTTCAACTGTCCATTGCACGTCTCTTGAACTGTTTTCAAAAATGCATTTGGGGCCTGCCTCAGACACTTAATAATTACCTACCTGTGTGGCCTTGGGCAAGCCACTTAACCCCATTGCCTTGCAAAAACCTAAAAAAAATACATTTGGGGGGGGTGGCTAGGTGGTACAGTGGCTAGAGCTCCAGCCCTGGAGTCAGGAGTACCTTCAAATCCGAACTCAGACACTTAATAATTACCTAGCTGTGTGGCCTTGAGCAAGCCACTTAACCCCATTTGCCTTGCAAAAAACCTAAAAAACAAGCAAAAAAAGAAAAATACATTTGCCCTTTCTACTGGAGGTCTTTATGGCTGTTAAAATGGAAAATCTCTTTGCCTATACTTCATTCACTTATTTCTTTATTTTCCCATTTTTAAGTAAGTTTTTTACTGATGTATTTTACTTTTTACATCATAATGGTTTTCTCCAGGATCTTTTTCTTTCCCCCTCCCTGAGGTTATGTCTATGAAGGAAAAAATAAAGAAAGAAAAGAGGGGAAAATAGCATAACTAATCAATACATTAAAAAAATCAAAATAGATGTTCAATGTGCAATACTTGGGGTCTCATAACTTCTTTCTTAAAAATTTATATAAATAATCTATTTTTCAAACTATATATAATGGTAGTTTTTACTAATCTTTTTTTTTTTTTAGGTTTTTGTAAGGCAAATGGGGTTAAGTGGCTTGCCCAAGTCCACACAGCTAGGTAATTATTAAATGTCTGAGACAGGATTTGAACCCAGGTACTCCTGACTTCAAGGCTGGTGCTTTATCCACTACACCACCTAGCCACCCCTGCTAATCTTTTTTTGGTAGGGCTTTCGGTTTTATAATTTTTTTCCTTCCATCCCTTCCCTCCCCCTTCCCCCAACAGAAAGAAATCTGATTTAGGATTTACATTTGTAACAATGCTAAACATAGATTGAAATTGAATGTGTTGTGAGAAAAGAATCAGACCCAAAAGGAAGAAAGAAAACATTAGAAATAACAAAATTATATAATACATAAGACAACTTTTAAAAACTGAAGTTAATAAGCTTTGGTCTTCAGTTCCTTCTCTGGATATGGATGGTATTTAAAATTGTCTTTGATTATTGTAATGCTGTTATGAAAAAGTCCATCAAGGTTGATGGTTAGTGTGTATAATGTTCTTCTCATTCTGCTCATTTCATTCAGCATCAGTCTATTCAAGTCTTTCCTGACTTTTCTGAAATCCTGTCCCTCATGATTTCATATAGAACAAGTGTTCCATCACAGTCATATACCACAGTTTGTTCAGTCGTTCCCCAATTGATGGACATCCCCTCAATTTCCAAATCTTTGCCACAAGAGCTGCTATGATATTTTTGTACATGTGGGATTTTTACTCTTTTTCATGATCTCTTCAGGATACAGACATAGACACAGGATACAGATACAGAAATGAATCCTTCGTCAGAAACACTAGTTGCAAAAATTGATTCCCAATTTACTACATTCCTTTTAATCTTGGTTGCAGTGGTTTCATTTGTACAAACCCCTTTTAATGTAATGTGATCAAAATTATTCAGTTTCTTTTTTTTTTAGGTTTTTTTTTTGCAAATCAAACAGGGTTAAGTGGCTTGCCCAAGGCCACACAGCTAGGTAATTATTAAATGTCTGAGATGGAATTTGAACCCAGGTACTCCTGACTCCAGGCCAGTGCTGTATCCACTGCGCCACCTAGCCGTCCCCTCAGTTTTTTTTTTATGTTTTTTCATCTCTTCTTCAGTCATAAATGGCTTCCCTTTCCATAGATCTATGCCTTGCCTTATAAAATACTATCTTTTATGTCTAAATCCTGCACCCATTTTGATCTTATCTTGGTTTAGGGTGTAAGGTGTTGGTCTGTTCCTAGTTTCTGCCATACTATTTTCCAGCTTTTTTTTTATCAACTTTTAATCAAAGAGTGAGTCTTATCCCATAATCTGGAATCTTTGGGTTTTTAAAACAGTAAATAACTATAGTCATTTACTGCTGTCTCTTTTGCACCTAATCTATTCCACTGATCCACCACTCTATTTCTTAGCTAATACCAAACAGTTTGATGACTGATATGTTATAATATCTAACTTTAGATCTGGTATGGCTAGATGCCTTCCTTTGTATTTCTTTTCCATTAATTTCCATGATATTCTTGACCTTTTGTTCTTCATATGAATTTAGTTCCTATCTTTTTCTAGCTCATTAAAATAATTTTTTGGAAGTTTGATTAGTATGGCAGTAAATAAGTAATTTAATTTAGGTAGAATTGTCATTTTTATTATATTAGCCTGACCTACCATGAGCATTTGATATTTGCTCAGTTATTTAGATCTGATTTTATTTACGTGAAAAAGTGTTTTATAGTTGTTTTCATTGAGTTTCTGAGTCTGTCTTGGCAAGTAGACTCCCAAGTATTTTATGTTGTCTAAAGTTATTTTAAATGGGATTTCTTTTTCTATTTCTTGAGGATGTTAGTAACTATCTTATTAGTAATATAAAGAAATACTGAGGGTTTATGTGGGTTTTTTAATATCCTGCAACTTTAATTATTCCAGTAGTTTTTTAAGATAATTTTCTAGGGTTCTCTTATACCATCATATCATTTACAAAGAATAAGAGTTTTGTTTCTTCATTACTGATTCTAATTCCTTCAATATTTTTTCTTCTCTTATTGCTAAAGCTAACATTTCTAAATTAATATTGATTATATAGTGGTGATAGCAAGCATCCTTCTTTCATTCCTGATATTGTTGGGAATGCTTTTAGTTTCTCCCCATTATATATAATTTTTGTTGATGGTTTCAGATAGATACTGCTTATCATTTTAAGAAACAATTGATTTATTCCTATAATCTCTAGTATTTTCAGTAGGAATGGTGCTTTTTATGGTCAAAAGCTTTTTCAGCATTTATTGAGATAATCATATGATTTCTGTGAGGTTTGTTATTAATATGGTCAATTACAATTATACTGAGAGTTTTCCTAACCCTACATTCCTGGTATAAATCCTTCAATAGTATATTATCCAAATGATAACTTGCTGTAATCACTTTGCTAATATTTTATTTAAAAATTTTGCATCCATATTCATTACAGAAATTGGTCTATAATTTTCTTTCTCTGTTTTGACTCTTCCTGGTTTAGGTATCAGCACCATATTGGTGTCATAGAAGAAATTTGGCAGAGTTCCTTCCTCACCTATTTTTTCAAATAGTTTATATAAAATTGGAACCAATTGTTTCTTGAATGTTTGATAGAATTCACTTGTGAATTCATCTAGCCCTGGAGATTCTTTTTAGGGAGTTTATTGAAGACTTGTTGAATTTCTTTGTCTGAGATAGGATTATTTAAATATTTAATTTCCTCTTTTAACCTA
>NC_133658.1:188347671-188369743 GCF_037893015.1 Macrotis lagotis | reverse complement strand
AGTACATTTAATAAATGTTTGTTTTTAATTTCTTTTTAATAGTATTTTTATTTTTTCTGGTTATATGTAAAGACAATTTTCAATGTTCATTTTAGAAAGATTTTTAAAAAATTTATTTTTCCACATTACTACAATAATCTTGTTGTAAAAGTAAACATATTCCCCCTCTTCCCACAAAGATAGAGAAACCTCAAAAAAAAAAAATAAAATGAGAGGGAAAAAATGGTGTGTACTTCAGTTGGTGTTCAGATACATCAACTCTGTCTCTGGGATGGGTTGCATTCTTTATCATAAGAGCATCAAAGAAGTTTTCAAAATATTTCCCACAGATACTATTGTTAAATATATTTCTCTTCATTCTATGCCTCCCCACTCCCCATTTATTCTCTCTTTCCTTTCTCCTGTCCTCCTCAAAATTGTGTTGTATCTAATTACTCCTTTCCCATGATTTCCCTATCTTCTATCATCCTATCCCCCTCTCCTCCCTTGTTCCCCTTCTCCCATCCCTTTTCTCCTCTCTGAGTCATTTCCAATGAGAATGAAGGCTCACACATTCCTCCTCACCTCTCCCTCTTCCATTCCATTGCAAATAGTTGTCCTTGACCCTTTTATGTGAAATATCTTAGCCCCATTCTACTTACTCCTTTCTCTTTTACTCAATACATTCCATTTTTGTCCATTGACCTCCATCTTTATAATATATTCTACCTTCAATATACAGCTCCCTTCTGTGCCTTGTCTATATATGCTCCTTCTAACTACTCTAATTAATGAGAAGGTTCATATGAGTTATCAGTATCTACTTCCCATGTTGGAATACTTGCAGTTCAACATCATTAAATACTTCATAATTTGCTCTTTCCATCCACTCTGAGTTCACCTGAGTCCTGTACTTGAAAATCAAACTTTGTGTTCAGTTTTGGTTGTTTCAACAGGAAAGTTTGAAAGTCCCCTATTTCATTGAATATACATCTTTTTCCCTGAAAGAGGATGTTTAGTTTTGCTGGGTCATTGATTCTCAGTTGTAATCCAAGCTTTTTTGCCTTTTGGAATCTCACAGTACAGTCCCTACAAGCCCTTAATATAGACCTATTAAACTATTTTGTTATCCTGACTGTGGCACAATGATATTTGAATTGTTTCTTTCTGTGTTTTTAATATTTTCTCTTTGTGGAATTCTGGAATTTGGCTATAATGTTCTTGGGAGTTTTTATTTGAGCTCTCCTTTAGGAGGTGATCAGTGGATACCTCAATTTCTTTAAATTTTTTTAAATTTAAAGCAATGGGGTTAAGTAACTACAGCTAGGTAATTATTAAACATCTGAGGCTGGATTTGAACTCAGGCCAGTGCTCTATCCACTGTGCCACCTAGTTGCATGCTTCAAATTTCTATTTTACCCTATGCTTCTAGGATATCAGGGTGATATTGCTGGATTATTTATTTAAAAATGAAATCTAGGCCTGTTTCTGGGTCATGACTTTCAGGTAGCTCAAAAAATTTTAAATCATCTCTTCTGGATCTGTGTTTCCAGGTCAGTTGTTTTTCCATTGAGATATTTCACATTTTCTTCTAGTTTTTCATTCTTTTGGTTTTGTTTTATTCTTTCTTGATTTACCAAAACTCATCAGCTTCCTTTAGCTCCATTCTACATTTGAAGGAGTTGTTTTATTCAGAGAGCTTTTTAATCTTTGGCCAGTTTTTTTTGTATCTCCTTCACCAAGCTTCTGATGTAGTTTTCATTATTTTCCTGCATCACGCTCATTTCTCTTTCCAATTTTTCCTCTACTTCCCTTACTTGTTCTTCAAAGTCTCTTTTGAACTCTTCCATAGACTGAGACTAATTCCTATTTTTTCTTGGAGGTTTTGGATACAAAAGTTTTGACTTTGCAATCTTCTGAATATTTTAATGCTCTACGGGATCAAAGTAATTTTCTATGGTAAGATGTTTTTTCTATTGTTTGCTCATTTTCCCAGCATATGACTTGATTTTAACATACTTCCAAAGCTTTTGAGGGTTTTGGGGATACCCCTCCCCCCTGACTTTAATTCTTTCAAGGTCTTATGAGAGCTCTGACCACTCTCCTGGACTGTGCTCTGGTCTGTGGATGACCACAAGCACTTCCCTCTGCCCTGGAGCAGTGAGGAGGGTCCCTGCTCTTCTATGGTAGTATGGGGCCCCAGAATGCAACCTCAATCTGTGTATGGGTAAAGCAGCAGAGCCTTGCCCCAGGGACAGCAGATAGACCTCTGCAGTCTCTCCCCATCCCCTTACTATCTGTGGATTGAAGGTTATGGAAGCAGCTACTAGTGGCTCTGTAGGTTACTGAGGTGGGGTTGCCCTGAGGCCTGTGCTGACCTGGGCTCTGAGTTCACTCTGATGTAGCAGAGTTTTCCCACTGACCTTCCAAGCTGTCCCTGGCAATCCCTGATCTGAGAGGTCTGAAAACTGTTCCAGTTTCCACCAACCCAGATGCTCCCTAGGAACACAGGTATCCTATACCTGGATGCCTGGAACTGGTTTGCTCCAGTGCAGTTCGGCTGCAGCCCAAGTTGCACTGCTGCTCTTTCCAAGCCTGATCCTAGTGAAATGGATCTTTCTACCTGGTCTTCCAAGTTGTCTTGGGCTAGAAAATTGTTTTCACTTGGTCTTTCAGTGGCTTCTGCCACTCTAGAATTTAGTTAGAGTCATAATTTTATAGCATTTGGAGTGTTCTGGGGAACAACAGCTTCTGAAAATTCTTACTTCCATGTCATCAACTTGGCTCTATCCCCGAAAGATTTTGAGTTCCAAATTTATCTCCCTCATAGGTTAAACATGTACAATCATGTAAAATATATTTCCACTTAATAAATGGTTGTTGATTGGGCTGACAGAAATCCCTGTTTGCCTATTAGGCCAATTAAGACCCCTGTGCCACAACTTGATGTACATGCTGCACTTTTTTTACTGTCTCATCTGAATCCTCTCTGCTTTCTGCAAATTCTGATCCTATTACCTTGAGCTTACTTGCTCAGGAGACTCTGGTATATTATATCAAATGATGCTGGGTCAAAAAAGTAACATCTTTTGCAATAATAGAGGCAAGTCAGTGTTCCCAAGGAACCAAAGAAACTCTACTTACAAATTCAGGAGTCTTAATCTCCTTTGGTCCCTAGTAAGTCTTGAGCCATTACCTACTAGACAATATTCGAGTAAAATGGGATGACAAATAGAAAAAGAGATTTCTCCATCCAGAGATGAGAGGATCAATCTTTCTTCCCCTAACAATGTGACCAGCCTTTGATTTATTGTTTCATCCACACATTCCTCTGAAAACCCCAGCTTTTTGTGATCAATTCTCTACTCTTCTGCACTCAGCAAAGCAAAAGACAGAGATGAAATCAATCTCATATCAATATTATCTATTGTGATGAAAAGTATTTTTAGACCAACAGATAATTATAGCAGGTTACACTTTTATATATGAATAGTCACATATATATATATATATATATATATATATATACATATATATATATATATATGTTGAATGGACAAGTTGACATTTAAAAAAGAAAAGAATTTCTTTGCCCCTTTTTATTATTAGTGTTCTACCTTTCACATACTGCTACCTACTTAAAATGATGAGAATAGCAGTGGAGATTTGTTCTTTTGATCCTTCTCACATAACATTTTTAATGGTTTTTGTTATGAAAAATATAATTTTGTTTCTTGTTTTTATCTGACTGCCAGACACAAATGGTAGAGGCAGAAAGTGTCTTAAAATCACACAATGACATTTGAAGTGACATATTTTAAAATTGTTATGTATTCAACATTTGGGCACAACTATGTAATATCAAGGAGGGGATATTTCAGGACAGGAAAGAATTTTAAAAACACAGGACTATATTATTATTGAGGCAAAGACTCAAGGTGGCATATACATAAGACTGTTAGGCATTCAACATTTGGGTAAAATTATATATAATGTTAATTTGATGATTTGCCCCCCCCCAATAAACTTAAGAAGATTATAGGAGTGGACCTTTGTTGGAAGGAGCATTTTGTTCTGTCCCCTTACTAAGAAGGTGTAGGATACTCCTCTGATTGATTCAAACCAATGACTAAGGAACTTAGGTTCAAGAAAGGGATTCTTGTCCATTCCTTTTCTAGTCTTGTTCTTGATTTTCTCCTGATATTAAAACCATATCCACCCTCCTGTGAGATCATCCTGGCACTCTCCTCAGTATTTGGTGCTGCTTCGCCCTGGAGTAACCTACTATCTGTGGCCTACTCAACTTGCTATATCCCTCTGCAATGCCCCTGTCATTCCCCTATTGATGAGTCCTCTTAGATCCATCATTTTGTGGATGGACTGAGCTAGTCTACTCTCCTTCCCCTCCTGTCCCTCTTCCTAACTTTTTCTGGAATTCAAACCTAAGTTATATATAAGTGTAAGTGAAAGACAGTTTTAGAAATAAGGAACTAGAAGGAGAGATGAACAGGAAAGGTCTTCAGCTGAAGATGGGATTATACTAGCAATAATAGTTTATTGTTTACAAAATGTTTCTTCATTTCAACTCAATGGGACAAATAGAAAGTATATTATCATTATTTCCATTTTATAAAAAAGGAAGCTTATTCTTAGATTAAATTATGGTTTTGTGACCACTAAGAGGCAAAGCTAATACTCCAGGGATTTTTGCACCCTACCAAGCTATGTCAGATTTATATATTGGCTCTCAGTTTATTAGAATGTCAAGCCCCCTAAGAAAAAGAGCTGAGATTTAGATATTTCTTTTTTCAGAAGGCAATAAATTATTAATTTTAATAATTATTAAACTTTAATTTATGATATTCTGATGATCTTTTTAGATACTCCACAAGTTTTGTAGCTCTTTTTTAAAAAAAATAAAACAAGGGTCTATTTTTAGATCTAATCTTGTAATTTCATCAATGTGGTTCAATCCTGAATGAGGAAACTATCTCTATCAACCCAGATCAATACCTGCCTACTCTTTAATGTATAATCTCAGAGTTGCCTGGAGACACTGAGCTATAAAGTGATTTGCTTAGGGTCACACAGCCAAAATGTGTGAGAGGCAGTATTAGAATTCAGCCCCCTCCTTCATTATAACATTGTTTATTGCCTCTCCTAAGTAAGGTTTAATACTGTTTATTAGTGCCATATTTTCATTCAAGGGAACCTTTGCATACAATAAGGCTAATAAGTGGGGTACTAATAAATGTTTAAAGATAGAATCTCCAGGGGAAAAAAGGCACACAGAACATACTTTTCAATTCAATATACATTATTAATTTTTCTCCATTACTTTCTTAAGATGAGACAATCCACAAAAATTTGTAACATTTGCTGATTTCTGAAGAATAATTTCTCACACTCAAAATTAACAATTTTGGAGTTGACTATCACAAATCTGGACACAACCTAGTTTGAACATTAGAACCACCTCACTTATCCTAAGAAAGGAATTGGTAGGGCAGTGGCCTTAGAACCCTAATGAACTCTTACAAGTCACTGACACTTTAGTGAGAATTAAAACAAACTCTGATAAACACCAGATCCCTTCATCATGATAGCTGAATGACATTCTGTACACTGAGGAAATGGAAACTTGACTGATTTATTCAAATGGATAATTAGTCATCCCAGGTAGAATGCCATGGGGCTGACATGTGCAGGCACTAATATGGGGAGGATGAAGAGAATCACTTAAAGGGGTAGAGAGGGTTGCAAAAAAGTGGGTGAGGAAGTACCAAAGGAAAGTAACAGTGACAATATTAATTAGAATTTAGATATCATTTGAAGGATTACAAAGCACCTAATGTAAGTTATCACTTTTGTTTTCATCATAAGAAATCATGCTACTTTATCAAAGTTTGACCTTGAAGTACTTTGCAATTGTGAATGATTCTTTTGGGGTGGAATCTTAGGTCTAATGTCCAAAGACATTTATGGATAATCCTAGGCCATGGAAGGTCCTAAGTCTTCTCCTCTTTGGACTTGAGTGAATCAGGCAGAGGATCTGCCTGGTCAGTGAAAAGTGGCTGGTAGAGGGAAGCCTTGGAAATTAGAGAAGCACATGAAAAACTCATTTGAAAGACTCAGTTTCATTTTTAAAGATTTAAAAAAGGAAAAAAAAGATGGTCATCATCAAACATATCATCAACCAGTCACATTCATCCACAAAATAGTAGTACTTTGATTAATGACAATAATATATATTTCATATTTTCATCTTCCCTATTACTGTGCCCTAAGGAAGAGCAGGTCTTGCCATCTACCCTGATGAGATACCAACATTACAACTTGACCTTTCCATCTGCATTATTGATGAACCTTCCACCCTCAATTAGAATGTGAACTTCATGAGAGCGGTGAGGGAGTGTTTAATTTTCTATTTTCATCTAGTTGTATGCAAAAAACTTGGCATATGGTAAAGCTTTTTCATGCATGCATTAGTTTTCTTATCTTTCCTCTATTTGATTTCTCTGGCATGACTTCATTTCTAATTCCCTATTCTTTTTATTTAGGTTTTTGCAAGAATGGAGTTAAGTGATTTGCTCAAGGTTAAGTGTTTAAGGTCAAATTTGAACTCAGGTCATCCTGACTCTAGGGCTAATGCTCTATTCACTGCACCATCTAGCTGTCCCCCAATTCCCTATTCTTTATGAGTTTTCACAATACTGTTTCACAGTGCTATCCCTGCCTGTATGTTTGCTTAAAACAGATGGAGAAAGGAACAGGAAATAACAGAAATAAAGAAAGGGATTGCATTATATGTTTAATATCAGCTCAGAGAAATAACACACCTTCCCCCCGCCCTGAAATTCTGAGGTCAAGGACCAGCCAATTTGAACTCCAGAAATCACTGGAATTAGCTTGGATGACTGCAAATCACTGGAATCACACAGGTTTCTCCATCCATCTTCCATTTTCAACTCTTACTCATCACAACAAACTTAAAGCAAATATATTTTCAGTTAATGTTAGTTAGGACCCAACTGCCGAAATCTCTGTAGACTTTCACTTCTCAGTCAGGTTTTAGTTTCCTCAGTCTAACGTTATCACCTCAACCAGATGTTCATCCTTTCAAGCATGCATCATACTTCCTCCATGCTCAGCCTTATCTCATAAGTAACTGTTTCATAGAAACCCGTAACCTTCATTGCTTAAATGTACAGTTTGATTTTATGGGCTAAACAATTGAAAGTGAGTCTATGGTAGACTTCTAATTCCAGTCAAGTCCAAGTCCCTGACTCATCTTTCCAAAGGGTGAGTCACTTTGTTTCAGTTATAACTTCTGCTAATGATAAACTAATAATGAATGGTGAAGGCCAGAGCCCTGGACACCAAGCTAACATCAGACTTCAGCTGTCAATGAAGAAGATGCAAATACAGCTTTCTGCAGAAGGCATTTCCCAGTCCTAGTTGCTAGTGCTTTTTGTTTCAAGTTACCTTCCATCTATTCTGCCTAGATATTGTATGCATTTATTTACGTTGTCTTCTCCTTTAGAATATGTGCTAACTAAACTGCTTTTTGCCTCTTTATAGACCTTGTGTCTAACATAGTACCAGGCTATGTTCTAAAGTTATAGCAAATCAAAATAAGGACCAAGATAATATTCTAAGGAGAACCATTCAAAAGGAGGTTTGGGATCCTCCATGGCCTAAGATTATCCATTTATATCTTCTTTGGATAGTAGAAATGAGATTCTGCCCAAAAGGAATTATTCACAATTGCAAAGAACGTCCAAAAAAGGAGAACCCAACAAAACAATTCCCAACAAATCAGTCTTGGAGTATATAAAAAGAATTAAGTAGAAAAGGAGAAGAGAAAACAGTCAAATAGTAGGTGAAATACTGAGGCAAAAGACACTTTCAAAATATATGCTGGATTTTTTTCCTATTCCCCCCCCCCCCATTGGTCTTTCTTTTGAAAGAAGAAATTCAAGCAGAAATATTTCCAACTTCTTCATTCTCTAGATTTTTGTCCATAAATGGAGTCAATTTCCTGCTGCTTTCACCTTCAGATTTTTAAAATCACCTGAGATAGGGTTTTTAAAAAAATCATGGAATGATCAATCTTATTTGCTAAAGTCAGAGACAGTGGGTTCAAGTTCTGCCTCTTACACATATGAATTGTAAGATGCTTGTCAAGTCATATCATTTTCACAGCACCCCAGGTAGCTAAGACTATAAATTATAGATAATCTTGCTTGTCTGAATCAATGGAAGGACTTTCCGTACTAAAGTTCCCTTTACATGAATAAAATCACAGATCTAAACTCCCTCCTCTAAAAACATACAAATAAACAAAAAAGAAAATCAAATCAGTCATCCATTGACCACCATAGTAGAGACTACATTATTTAATTTTCACTATCCATAACAATAGCAATATTTTCCTAAACACCAGTCTCACCTAAAAAATTCAGAGCAAACCATTCAAATCAAATCAAGACAATTAATAAAAGTTAGATAGAAAGCTGAAAATGAAAAATAAAACTACTTCTTTACCTTGGCGATATTTTAAAACATAGTCCTTTAAATCTTGATGGTCACTCTTTTGGAGGAAGTCCTTATGGCTGAAATAACCCTTAATGGATATAGTTAAATCCTAAAGAAATTGCATGCCCAGGAAAAGATGTCTCTCATCTTTGACTGCCTTTTGACTGTCTGCCTTACTGACAGCATTCAGTGATGACAACTATGCCCAGTTACACTCAAGGGGCAAATTCAGGACTGAAGTGACTCATGGACTCTTCCAGCTGAACTATTATGCTGAGCCTTCCAGGCACAAAAAAGTGGTTTCAGAAGTCATGTGACTTGCATAAGTAAAACTTACTTCTTACTTTCTTAGGAAGTTTAGTGAACTCAAAATCCAACTAGCCCCCTCTTCTCAGGAGAATAAAGGGTGGAAATGCCATTCATCATTTTTTTTAACCCCAAACCAGTTTGCGTCATGATATCAAAATATCCTTATAGGGCTTCGGTATAGTGAGGCAGGCATTTCCTGACTCTTTGATGGGATGACCTAGGACTAATTTTATCTCAGTTATTGGGGAACCTAAGTTCAGAATTATTGGGATTGATTCTATAATATATCTATATTCTATTACACACATATATTTATATATATATGTATATATATACATATACATATATGTGTATATATATATATATATATATATATATATATATATATATATATATGTTGTTTTGATTCACTCCACTTAATTCTGTGGCAAAACTCTTTGTAATGGTCAATTCAGATCAAAGAATGGTCAGCCTTTTTGACCTAGCTACTAAAAATGGCTGAAAAAGTCCTTTTACAAAGAGTTGGCAAAAACAAAAGTACAAACATTTCTCCCCTATGCTTCAAGGGCACAATCTCCATTATGTCATTTTGGTCCTTAGAAAGAGTAGGTTCAGACAATATTTCTATCATTAGTCCCATCCAAATGCAACTTGCTGCATGACAGACCTTTTCTCAGATGCTGTTGAGATGATTCCCAAGATTGCTTCTTGCTCCTCAATATTGTATAAGTTACAAAACCCAAAAGGAACTTCAATCCCAAACCTCAGATCTCAAAATCAAGAGTCTGAAAATTCTTTCTTATGCCTAAGGTAAATTCCCACCATTACAGATTAAGCTCATTTGTCTAATTTAGTTCAATTTAAATAAGTTCAATTTCATTCCATTCCATTCAAGGAGTTCACAATTCAATAGAGGGGATAAATTTTATTTTATCTTGTATTATCATAAATATTAATAACAATAATAATGATGCACATGAACATACCTTTGATGGATAGGATTTCTATAAAAAAGACAAATGAAAAATCTTTTATTTTAAACATTGTTAAGTACTTTTCATCCTTTGTTTCTCTAAGTTAATAATTCCAATCCCTTTATTTTTCTTCATTAGACCCTGTTTTTAAATTTCCACTTATATTTCTTTGATTTCCTCCCCAAACTTCCTTTTATTCATCTTTTTTAGGTTTTTGCAAGGCAAATGGGGTTAAGTGGCTTGCCCAAGGTCAGACAGCTAGGTATTTATTAAGTGTCTGAGGTCGAATTTGAACTCAGGTACTCCTGACTCCAGGGAAGGTTCTCTATCCACTTTGCCACCTAGCCACCCCCTTTTTATTCATTTTTAAGAAAGATTTTATTTATTTTGAATTTTACAAATTTTCACCTAAACTTGCTTCCCTCCCCCCTCCCCACAGAAGGCAGTTTGTTCTTCTTTACATTGTTTCCATGTTATACATCTTTTATTCATTTTTAATAAAATTTATACACATTTATATAAATATGTTGTCTCCCCATTAGAATATAAGCTCCTGAGGGCAGGGACTATTCCACTTTTGCTGTATACCTAGCACAGTATGCTACATAGTATGCAATTAACAAACTAATAAATTTTTGCAGATTGATTGTGATAGATACGCAGGAATGGATCTACATAATATCAAATTGTTATGTTAGAGAGGAAGAAAAGATAATAAACATTTATACAATATCTATTATATGCTCAAATTTTATTAAGCACTTTATAAATATTAATCCATTTGATCTTCACATTAGTCCTGCAAGGTAGATATTATTATTATTTCCAATTAAAGTAGATGAAACTGAGGCCAAAAAAACCCAAAACAAAACTAGATTAAGTGACTTCTCCAGGGTCACACAGCTGCTAAGTGTCTGAGGCTAGATTTGAATTCAAGTTTTCTTGATTCCAAACCCAGAAGAACTCTAGCCAATGTGCCATCTAGATGTTTCAGAAAACAGATGCAATAAGACAAACTGCTTTATGCACAAACCATGAGGAAGATTGCAGCAGCAAGGTGCACAGGATCGTCCAGAGTCCCAAGGATAAAATCTTTAACATCCTAGCTCATTCAACACCTCTAGCAAAGGGAATTCATTTCTTCTACAAGCACCCATGTCACTTTGGGA
The DNA here is from genome assembly GCF_037893015.1 of Macrotis lagotis. Lineage (NCBI taxonomy): Eukaryota > Metazoa > Chordata > Mammalia > Peramelemorphia > Peramelidae > Macrotis > Macrotis lagotis. Next base: position 188,358,774 of record NC_133658.1, on the reverse strand, counting down.
CAACTCAGATTTCTGGGAAGCCTAAACTGAGGAACCAAGACAGATCGTTATAAATAAGATTTCTCAAATTTGTGAAATCTACCTTCATAAAATGAAACAACCCCCCTACTAGTTCCCACATCTCTTTCCATGACATCAGAGAGTGTCTCATGGTGGGAGTGGGGGGTTCCCCAGTGGGAGTTTCCTAGGAGATAATGGAATGTGGAACTAAGCCCAATTCCTTTATTTGTAAGACCTCCTCCTTTTCTATGCTGTTATTCTCTTTGCACCAACTTTTTTCCTCATTGTTGTTTTATTTACTGATGTATAACCACCCCCTCCCCACCAAATACCCCACCCACAATTCTCTCCAAACCGGAAATTAGAATTATTCATTTTTAAAGATGGGAGGGACCATAGAGATCTAGCTTAACTTCTTCTTTTTAATAGAAGAGGAAGTTGATAGAGAGGGTAAGTGACTGATAATCACCTGTAAGAAGAAACTTCTGGAGGGCAAGTACTATCTTTTTTTTTTAATTAGCCCTGGGGTTAGAATCATGTACCCCTGCAATCTATAAGATCCTCAAAAAAAGTTTTTGATCCTCCCTTTATACCAGAGAAGTATGATGTTTTTCTTTTTTGTGTCTGTTTATAACACCTTTATTGTAAGTATTTGGTTATAGGCTGTATTATGCTATATTCTACATATATTTTATGTATTTCCGAGTTTCTAAACTTTTTTTGTGTGTTGCTGCTGGCATTCATGTGTCATCTACGTTTTCTGCAAAATTCCCCCCAAAAATTACCATTTAATTTCTTATGCCAGCCTCCAATATATCAAAAACACAATGGGGAAAACCATGATGTAGAAGGGATAATTGTATTTCTGACCCCACCTGTCATGCCTAACACCTTTTATTCAAAGGAAACAAAGGTTCCTTCCTTCACAGAAGTGGTGACTAGAGTAAAAGAAAAGATAGTCACATAGAAAGAACTTAATATGGATCTGGATGGAGCAACCTGGAGTTTAACATTCCATTTAGAAGGGGATCAGGATTCCAAAAGCTTTGAAGTTTCAGTGTTCATTCAGATTTAAGATCTTAGCACTCTCTTGCCTGCTGGAAATGAAAGAGAAGTTGGTTTAGACTGAAGGCCTTTATATTCTAATCTTGAACACCAGTGCCATGAGTTTCAAGTAATTATGTTCCTTTCTCACTATGTTAACACCGAAGATTTATGTGGGGTGTTGGCTAGTGCTCCCCTGAAGGCATAGTAGATGATAGCCATATTTATGTGCTATTAAATAGCTTAATTAAACAATTCAGTTTAATTAATACCTTTTGCTTTTGAATTCATGTGTCATTTGACATGGTTTGGCACAGAGATGTATTATTGGGGGCTCAAGGTTTGGTTTTAAATAGATCATGTCTCAAAGAATACTCTGGAGATGGATTCTAAGCTAAGAAGTATTCTAAAGATAAGAAAATGTAAAATGATTGTTTCCATTGGGCCTGTATCCCAGAAAAATAGAGTATAAATATTGTGACATATCATAATTAATTGTTGGACCCAGAAATTTAAGTCTTGTTGATGAATACAATTACTTGAATTTTTTATTCGGAAAACTGTCCATTTTAGACAAAATTTTCTTTGGATGATTAGGATTCAGAAAATTCACAAAAGGAAAAACTATTTCAAATCAATAAGAATTATAAAGCTATAGTTGTTATGCCACAGATTCTGAATTGGAGGAAGGAGTGTCTTATATTTTCCTCCCAGATCTATGGTGTCTTCATTGTAAACACAACTCCCATCGAGAAAAAAAATCCTTCAATGCAAAAGGCAACTTACAGATCAAAAAGCAACTAAGACTTATGAGAGTTTAAGTGACTAGAGGCTACAGACAATATGCTCTGGAGGCAAGACTTTTTTTTAAAAACATTATTAATAAAAGGAAACAGGCAAACTCAGATTATAAATTTTCTCTCCTCTTCTTTACTCCTTTTTTCTACTCTTCTCCCTTAGTTTTCTTTTTACCCTTCTCAATCTGACCTCCTCCAATAGAATCTTTGTTTTCTTCTGTCAAAAAGCATTGTATTGATTGCATAATATGAACTAGTCACTATTAGATGACAGAAATACAAAGAAAAGCAAATATAGTCTTTATTCTCAAGGAGTTTACATTCTAAAAGGGAAGACGACTTACATAATTTTATTCATACAAGTAATATGCAGAGTATTAGAAGGTAATTTGAGGTAATAGTTGGGAGGGATAGGGAAATATCCCCTGAAGAAATGAGTATAAAGATGAGTCTTAGAAGAAGCTAAAAGATAGAGGTGAGGGAGTAGAAAGTTCTGGGCTTAAGGTACAGATACTGTTAGAGAACAAATACTTATGTAATTTGAAAAAAATTAAACCTAAAGAGTAATAATTCAAATTTACTGTTTTTCCTTTTCTCTAAGGACATTTCTTTTGGAAATTTCTTTAGACTGTGCTTGATATAGTGGTCAGTGGTATGATATGATAGAAGTCTGCTATGACCTTCAATTGTAGATTGAAATTTTGGCAATTTACCATAAAGCAATTGGTCAGAGATATAAACTCTATATGCGGGGGCGGGGCAGCAAGAATGGGGAAAATCAATATTACCACATTCCTTCTAGAAAAAAGGTCATCCTGGACTTTTCTTATTGTTGGAATTTAAAAGAAAGAGAAAAGGAAATATCTTGAATTTACAGGACAGAATAATACAAAATTTAATTACAGAGACCACAGTTAAATAGCTGTTGTTTAACTGGCTTAGAGATACTGAATGCCAGCATTAAAAATGATTTTATTAATAATTAATGATAATAGGGTCATAGGTGACAGAATTTTAACTGTTCTAGATGAACTTCCAGGAAAATTCTTTATCCTTTAATTGCTGCTACAATTCATTTTTCAATCTGACCAAAACTATATTGTTTCCTTATTGTGTCTAAGTCACGCCTGAACAGTTTTCTTAACCTCACTCTACTAGAAAGCTTCATCCTCTCCTGACCATTAATCATCAACCATTCCTTATGTCAATGACCAGAGCCATATTCCACTTTTTCCCCCTCAATCAATCAATCAATCAAAGCAAGCAACCAAAAAGCACTTAAGTCCCTTTGATGGGCCAGGGACAGTGCTCTGGACGCTTTCCCTCTTTTGCTTTTCAGTTCTTTTTTATATGCTTTCTTCTCTCAATAGAATATAAAATGAAGGAGAGCAGGAACTCTTTTTACTTGTATATGTATCTCCAGTGTAGCAGTGTGTTTGGAACATGGAAAATTCTTAATGAACACTGACCAAAAAACGAGACATAGCTATGGAGATGAAGACACCAAAAAGAGGAAAAATTCAGTAAATATGTGGTGTATACTGAATAGAACATAGTACATAGGAACTGGAAAGAATTAGAGATGATCTTTTATGGTTTAAATATTTTTCAGAGGAAGAAACCAAGATCGGATAGCCAATACTTTTCCATAATTTATTGATTGACTTCCTATAGCAAGGAAATCAAAAGGTGATCCAATCTCATGGACATTTACTTCAGATCCTTTCAGGTAGGGGGGAAATACCAAAGCAGACAAATTTTTCAGGTTCATTGGTCTTTGGGTTGTTTGGAAAAGCAGCTTCAATTCCCTTCTCCATTCCAAAAAGACAGTGTCAGAAAAATGTCTATCATATCAACCAATTGGAAAGGAACAAAGAAACTAACTTTCCTCTGGGGTTCCAAATGTCTGGGCAGAAGTGAAAGTGAGTTTCAGTCATCATTCCCTTCAATCTATCACATAATATAGGAGACAGACCATCTTTTCTATGTCAGGGTTGAGGCATAGGATGGGGGAGGGAGAGTGGGGGGACAGGGAGGCAAAAGTGAGAGGATAAACATGGTATTTTGAGAAGGGGTTGACAGGGTAAGTCTGGGCAAATAGCTTAGGTGAATTGTATCAGTAACATTAGCAAATCTCTTCAGTGGTGAGCTGGCTGAATAGAACTCTGAAACTGCTCAATTCTCTGTGGTTCCAAAGCATTTATTCCAATTTCTTGGGAAATAAAAGTTAAGGCTTCCTTTCAATGTCCCTACATAAATTTCTTATCTCCTAAAGCCACTTGGCCAATCAATTTTTTCGGGGGTGGATACTCTGTTCTCCTGTCTCACCTAGGCTAGAAATATACTGGTCACTTATGGACCCAGTCTCATCATCTATCAGCACTGGAGTATTGACTTGCTCTGTTTGCTTCTCCTCAAGCAGAGTGGTGCAACTCAAACCCCATTCTTGGGGGCTTCCCAAATTGGTGGGGAACCATATTAATGATGAAAACCTAATTAGCTTAGCCCAAAGCAGCTCAGCACTCTTGAGCTCAAGTAATTCATCAGCTTCAGCCTCCCTAGGAACAGGGAACAGGGAACAGGGATTACAGTTTCCTTCAACCAACCAATCAATCAATCAATCAACCAACCAACATTCATTTAGTTAAGTGTCTTCTATATGCCTGTGCTGGATGCTTCCACTCTCCGTCCCCCAACCGTCTTGCTTTTTCAACTCTCTGATATGTTTTATGTGACCAGGCCTGGACAATTCAATTCAATTTAACAAATATTTATTAAATATCTATTGTATGTCAAGCTCTGGGTATAGGACAGGAAGTATTCTGGGGTTATAAAGAGAAGTATGACATTACCTTCACCTTTCTAGGATGTCAGATAAGATTAGGCTACCCTCAACACTAATTAGCATGTGCTAATATTCACAAAAGATGTGCAAGCAATGGCACTGGGAAGGAAGGGAGTAGAGAATAGAGAGAGATGTAGGAAATGATGTGAGCATACTGTAGAGTATGTTCAGGGGTTAGTAAGTAATTCAGTAGAATCCTGAAGTAGACTAGAAAGACATAGACCATAGAATGTCACATCTGGAAGGTTCTTTTGAGATCATTTTGTCCAACCTTCTCATTTTCAGGTAAGGAGACAGAGAAGACAAGTGACTTGCCAGCAGCACAGACTTGACTAACAGCTGAGCTGGGTCTAGAATCCAGGTCTCCTGATTTCCAGTTCAGTTCTACATATGCATTTGTAAGTTGCTATTTAAATAGGAAGATGTCTTTTAGTTCCAATACATAAATGACCAGGTTCTCAAACTAGTTCACAAAAACCTGTGAAATACTGCATGTTTTTAAATGAAAAATAGCAGACAACAATAGTATTTAAATAGTAACAATAAATTAAATCAATCAACCAATATCTACTATATGTTGTTTCTCTTTCAGTCACTGGGAATAATACAAAGAAAACAATGTCTAACAGATCTTGCCCTCAAGAAGCTTATAATCTACTGGGAGGAGACACCATGTACATTTATGAAACTATAGGAAAATACAGGAAAATAGTAATATTGAATAAGAAATAATTTACTTATTTGTATCTTTTGAATGATGGTGGTTGAGGAAAGTTTTGTTTAATTAGAAAAGAATATATATAGATATATAGATAGATAGATAGATAAGATATGGAGATTCTCAAGTGAACTTTCAAGGACTTTAGAGGTTGATTGAACTGTTATATATTGTATGAAATTTCAAACTTTTGACTTTCATTTTCCCTAGCACAAGTGCATCATTAGCATTATTCTTATTTGAAATGACAGGCTCTAATTGGGTCTCAATGTAACAAAGAGGAGGTAAAAGGGAATAGATGGAGAAAGGGAGCGAACTTTTTGTGCAGAAATTGGGTAAGAGTTGAAAAAGAAGGGGAGAAGGACAGAGTTAAAGAGAATATGTGTACCCATGAGAAAGTGATTGCCTGAACTGTGAGTATGAAAGACAGGAAAAATGAGTAGCCCTGGGTGTATATGAGCCTCCTGGGGGAGGTTTGGTAAAGGGAAGGATGTGGTGGGGAAGATTTGGGTCAGACAATTCCTCTTGCTGGCCATCAGCCCAGGATAGCTTGGTTACTGTTCCAAAACAGGTCAGGGGGAGGGGAGAAAGTTGTTCCCTTTCCCTGATCTTGAGTACCAACCAATAGGAGGGGTCTTGAGGGTACAGAGATAAAGCAAGATTGTTCCTACCTTCTCTCTCTCTGCCCTAAGGATCATGCAAGGTGGATACCATACTAGCTGGTTATATCTATGGTTTTAGGAAGGGTCCTGAAGCAACAAGGAATTCAAATAGAAAAGAACCTTGAATCTCTACAGATCAAATGAGGGACTAAGTGCTATAGTTTTGTTCTAGTGTACAGGGGGTAAGCAGGGCAATCTTTTCAGAAGAATCATTTTCTCATGGTTCTAAAGCAGACCCTAGAGCAGGACAAGTATGTTCTCTAAAGCAGAAGTTGGATCTTTAAAAGTAATCATCTCTATAAATACAAATTTCACTCTAGGTCAGATCATGATGAATCAGTCCTGTTTGCTTTCTCTCCCCCCAAAGCAGTGCCTAGGTGGTATGCTTCTCACTAGAGTTATCACTTGTCATTGAGAGAACTGGGGTTTGGATGGATTCTTCTGTTCTTTGAAAATTTTTATTGTGATTTTTTTAGTTGGTGCTTCCACCCCTGATAGAACCCTCCCAATAGCAAATGCATTCCTCTCTGAAAATGCATTCCTCAATCTGCACAATTCATCCACTACTTCTCCTCAGGGATATGAAAAGATATCTGGGTGAAGCAAAAACTGCTCTGAGCTCTCTTTAAAGAATCTTAAAATAAATTCCTGAAATAAAGGAGGACTTTATTTGGGCAACTAAGTGGCCCACTGGATAGAGAGTTAGGTCAGGAATCAGGAAGACCTGGGTTCAAATTTGACTTTAGACACTTACTAGCTTTATGACCCTAGGAAAGTCCCTTAATCTTGTTTTCCTTACTTTCCTCTTCTGTAAAAATGGTCTGGAGAAGGAAATAGCAGACCATTCTAATATCGATGCCAAAAAATAATCCCAAATTGAATCATGAAAAGTCAGATATGACTAAGCAACAATAGCAAAGGAGGGCCTAGGCAGTAAGGCTTTTGACTTCTCTGGTTGACTCTTAGAAAGTCCTCAAATGCAAGCAAAGAAGAGATAGCATCCAATTCAATTCAATATTCATTCATTCATTCGTTCATTTGCAATAGATATTACACTCAGTTCTGTAATTAGGTTCAATGTTGGGACAATATTAATTTCATGTCTCTAACTGGTACATTCTCTACTAATACAGCAGGCAAGAACCATGAATTAAACTGAGTCACATAAGTAAATAACAATGAAAATAAAGTTATGGAATCATTCTCAGTGTCCAGTCATAAAAAAATTTCTCTTTCTGGCTCTAAACAATTTTATGTGCTGCTGGGAGAAGGCAATAAATCCCTGAGAAACTCAAGCTCCAAGGTAAGAAAAGCTTGCTACCGTACTGTCTCACAACTGGGAAAAACTTCTGTCTGAATTCTCACAACTGTCTCCCAGCAACCAGCTGAGCTTCACTGCTGGTGAAGTGATCCCACTGTTCCTTACACGGCATCTAAGCTCCCTTGCAGCTGCTTCTCCATTCCACGTTTGGCCCTGCTTCTCCACCTCTGCTTTGTCATCTGCTGAGATTCTGCCTTCTTATTACCCTCCAAAGTTGCAGTTCTCTGCTTCTCTTTCATATGTGGTTTCTGTCTGAAGCTATCATCTGTTGAAATTTCATCTACCTCCAAAGCTGATACCTGGATGCATCAATGATATATGATACCATTTAGTATGAACTCAGGCAAGACACTAAACATCTCTGAGGCTCAGTTTTCTCTTATGTTTGTTGCATCTGGAGCTTCAAATATGGAAGGAACTCTTGCTCTATGATCCTATGACCCCTTTCTCCACAAGCTGAAGTTCTACTTTGTTTTTTGTTCTCTGCTTCTTTCTACATACTGCAACTGCTCTGTGGGACTCCTCCCCCCACCCCATACGCATTTGCTGACTCTGCCCTGCTTCCACTGCACTTTCTATGTTTCCTCAGCAAAGAGTAACTATTTGTTTAAGAATGAAACTCCCTGCTACCTCCCATCCCCTTGTCCTACCTTGGGCCATATAGCTTGGGCAATTTTCTTGAAGAACAGTCCCACAGCTTCTGTCTATCTGTTCACTGAAGACAGTTATGAGACTTCCAGAAATCTTTCTATGTTCCCCTCAGATTTGCTTCTCTGCCACCACCCCAACCTACTTCAAGGTGCAGTAGTTTATTTTCCAAGTAATTATCACACTCAGCTAAGTCTTCCTAAAACAAGAGAATAAACATTCCCAAGCCTTTCCATTTTAAAAATTACACTGTCATCATGCCTCTTGATAAATAATTTTAGGTCATGCAAATTACCCAGATCTTCTGATAAGCCTCCAGAAAACATCAGAATTACTGGCACGGAAGGGGGCAAGTTACCTACCTCTTTTGACAGCAGCATTATAAGGCTTTCACATCATTATGCATTTATTATGCATAGTTTAGTATATGAAGGTGTATATACATATGCATATATGTATATGAAACACACATATTATTGCTGTATCATTGCCAAGCTTTTATATTCTTATAATGCATAGCCTACTGTTTAAAGATGTGTGTATGCATACATACATATGTATATGAGATGTACACACATCATTGCAGAGCCTTCACATCCTTACATATTTATTATGAATAATCTATTACATATATATATATATATATATATATATATACATATATATGGCATACATAGTGTGTGTTCAAGCTTCACTACATTTCTATTCTAGAACAGAGATGAGTTTGGGCTCCCCTGGGCTGTCCTAGTGAAATCACTAGCTCTGACAGATGATACCCAACTGAAAAGGCTTCAAAGTGCATCCTGGTGATGGATTATGCATCTATTGAGTGCCAGTCTAAGTGCAGAGATCATTGTCACCAGATACATGATCAGGTTATTAACCAGGTTAAGAAATCTCCCTAGCTACAGCATGTCATGAAGGTTATCTGTTAATAAGTGGAGAATTGGGGATCTGCATGTATGAAAGAATGAAACTTTTAAGGGTTTTTTTGGTTGTGCTTTTTCTTTTGCAAGGTAGTGGGGTTAAGTGACTTGCCCAAGGTCACACAGCTAGGTAATTATTAAGTGTCTGAGGCCAAATTTGAACTCAGGGCCTCCTGACTCCAAGGCCAGTGCTCTATCCACTGAGTCACCTAGCTGCCTCCTGAAACTTATAGTTTTGAAATAAGATGTGCTATTGGCATTCTGTGCTCAGCACAGGGGGCACTACAAATGTTTCTGGGTCTAGAAATCTCTCTCCATCACTTCCAATCTCTGCCTAGAGGAGGCACCCACACTGAAAGTAGAACGATGTGGATTTGTATCCTCTCTTTTATAGGTCTACAAAGTAGCCCCAGGTTAACTGGAAAAAAACACTGTTTATGTGTGTGCTTGTAGCATGTATATGTGTGTTCATTGTGTGTAAGATTCAGAGTGAGCTGGTATGCTTCTTCAAAATCTAAGAACCAATTTGAAGGGGTAGGGGGGAAAGTGTTATCTCACCTTAAGCTATTTTGGATATGAAGAGAAAGAAACTCTTACCAGATAAAGAAATATCCATAGCCATACTTCTCTCTGTCTCCATAAATTTATTATTGTACAAGGGTTAGGTCTGTGAAAACTATATAAAAGAAAACTTAGGGGCAATGGTGGTATTTTTTTTAAGCTGGAATAGCTAGAGAATTGGTCTCTCTGGTCAGGAAGACCTGCGTTTATAGCCCCCTTTTTGACTGTATTAGCTATTACATCCAAACACATTAAGTAACCTCTCAGTTTAACAGGAGACTCACTAAGTGATCAAGTAATTGCTGAATTGCATCAGTTGAAGGTGTTTCCATACAAAGAGTTACCAACACCATCAAAATCATAGGTCCAGTTTAAGTACACACCACACATACACACACACACACACACACACACACACACACACACACACACACATAGATACACACATACTCTCAGAAAATTATTTCAGATAGACTGGTTCAGTGAGTTTCTTTGGCAAATGGGATGCAGGTCATCTACTGGAGAAGAACCAAGCTGATTCCTTCTAGCTTTCCATACAAGATGTTTCAAAAGTCTTTGTATAGTTTTCAAGCTATTAAAATTTTGAGACACCTTGCAAACAATCCTGGGTTTTTTTAGGTTTTTGCAAGGCAAATGGGGTTAAGTGGCTTGCCCAAGGCCACACAGCTAGGTAATTATTAAGTGTCTGAGACCGGATTTGAACCCAGGTACTCCTGATTCCAGGGCCAGTGCTTTATTCACTACACCACCTAGCCACCCCTGCAAACAATCCTTTAAGAATGGTGAGGAAAGAATGAACAAAAATAGTTGGGGTAGTGGATAGAGCATTGGTTGGCCCTGTAGTCAGGAGGACCTGAATTCAAATCTGGACTTAGACACTTAATGATTCCCTAGCTGTGTGATCTTGGACAAGTCACCTAACCCCACCACCTTGCAAAACAACAACAACAAAAAAAAAAGTAGATGGGGCAGAAGAGGGTTGAATTGTAGAAATATCAAAGCCAAGTTGTGTGTCAGAAAGCCGGAACTTCAAGACAATTAGGATAGTTAACAGACCCACTACCTGCTGAGTGTGGAAAAGAGCTTTAACAGAGTAGGGGAGGAGGGATATTGAAGGAGAGAAGCAACTCAGCGCATCTTCTGCAAGAGAAAGACAGTTACAGGAAGTGTCTAGTCCAGGAGCTATGGAAGTTAAACATATAATAACAACTGCCAGCCAGAGCTCGGTCCAGGAAAGTAATTTGTCAAATAAACTGTATACATATATCTTTGTTTGATGGCTGCTCATTAGGGTATTATTATTGTCTGTGGATTCATATGTGAATGCTGCTCATATCTACTAACTTTTAAATGAAACTGTTCAGCTTTGTAAACCTGTGTGTTTCTAAGGGGAAGGTAATGATTTTGGTTCAAATATGTTATAAAATTCCCCTAGTTTGATGCAGCAATCCAGAAAAGTGAGATCAATTCAGAAAAGTGAGATGCTTTCAGAGCAGATCTGGTCTTTTGTGTTAGAAAGGATTCTCTGAGACAAGGGTAAATAAAGATAAAAAAGAAAAG